>NW_027505807.1:0-151819 GCF_021521415.1 Bidens hawaiensis
TCAATGGTATTTGGTACCAAGTCTTTGTCCACATGTATAATTGAATTGAAAGCACTAGCCATATAAAGTAAAACCCAAAAATCATTTTAAATTTTTTGGAACCCTTGCTAATACCACAAACAAAAACCCTAATGGTTTGAACTTTGAAGTGGTTTCTTCCTTTTTGATTTTCAGTCAGAAATATTGCACTAGAATCCAATCAATCCATTAGAAAACCTAATTTAATTAAACCTTACTGCTAGAACTCAATCAAAGTAGAAAATAAAATTGATATTAGGTGAACCTATGGTGTTATTGTTTTGACTTGAAAAAATTTAAGGGAGGCCTATAGCATCTCCGACCGGGGTTAGTGGTGTTCCTCTCTCTCTCATCCCCATAAGTGTTCCAACCGCCTCTACCCGCTCTGAATCTCCCATCATTCATGTGGCCTACTCGCTACTAAAAAACACGGATTTATAGTCTTTGTTTAGTACGACAATCCCAAATATCTCATTTCATCTCAAAGACTTATAAAAAAATACAATTATACTCTAACTCACTACTACAAAACACAAAGAAAACAATCAAACGTGATTCCAAAAATATCTCATTTCTAAAAGGGTGGGTTATATAACATTTGCGCAAGTAGCATTGGGTTTGCAGCAAGGACCCGACTTATGCGATGAAGAACTAAATAAAATGTTTAGTTGCCATTAGGTTTCGTAGATTTTCACTTACAACCCGCTTATATTAGCGTCTAAATGACGCTTAGGAATATAGCTTTGATGAATTTCCGATTTATATTAAGTAATTTAATTAGATTGTATTAGCATGCGTGAAGTAGTGACTCTTTTGTATTATATGATAAATGTTGCGGAACTTTTTGGGTAATAACTTTGGAAAAATCTAAGAGACGTGTGATACACTTTTAAATCGAATTATTTCAATGGTTCACTTGAAAATTCAAGTGTATATAACTCAGACGAGATAAGAATTTAGTATGTGGATGTGAGCATTTGAGAATAAGAAGAAAGCTAGCGATCAAATTGCATATTAACGATGGAAACTCCATTGTGAAATTTAATCATTTATTTCAGTTTGGAAACTGTCAGCTTGACCCTAGCGATGGACTTTGCTTCTTGGACCCTACTAGCAAGATTGCCCTATCGAAGCCTATTGGTTAGGGAGGCCCGAACCTAACATCATAACACAAACAAATGTGTACCTCGCATCTCCTGACCTTGTTTAACACATAAAATGATTTATATATGTCAAAAATCATTCTAATTACACAAAAACATCTAACAATAGACGCTTTATACGAACTTACGGACTACTTACCTATATTTAGAGATCCAATGTAGTGAGATCAATCAATCAATACTTTAGCCATCAAATGCACACATATTAGGTTCCAAGTCTCACCTCTTTAACCTATAAATTAAAGACTAAAAAAAGGACACAATATTATTGGTTTAAATTTGAATTATGGTCCCATTACCCATTAACACATTAGACAACAATCATATATTATGGAAGTTAATAATTTTAAGATTCAAATTTCCACTAACAATATAGACTTATAGTGCCCCTACAACAGCAAAGTGGTTTCCTCTCACCTTTTAGGTTATATTTTTAATCCAAAAGTTAAGCATAGAAAATAACATTTCATCTTGATAGAATTCTTTACACTAAAATATTAATTATTTATCATTTCTTAATTAGGTCTTATCCCCCAACAAGGCAAACACCACTAATGTTACTATTAAATATTAATTATTTAATTAACTTCATAACTTGCCACCCCATGTATACAACATAAACAAACTTTGTATTGTTTCTTGATTCCTTTAATCCATAAAGAAGCTCTCAAGAAAGAGTAGCAAGAAAGCTAATGATGGTTTTGAAGACTTGTCTACTAAGTTGTATCATTGTAGCATTACTTGTATCATTATCATTTGTAGGTTGATAGTTAGTCTATCATTTCTTTAACTTATATTTCCTTTTAAAGTAATCTTAATGCACAAATATAAAAACCCTAGTTTTCGATGAATCATTCTTGATCATGTTGTTTTCTAATCATGAGAACCTGTTATCAGAAAACTCATGTGATTTGTAACAGCAGTTGCGAATCCTCCGTTCCCATGATGAATTATGATGCCCAGTGATCAAGATTAGGTTAATTAAGTCGTCTCATGTATTAACCATAAATTGTATCATTTTCTTGTGTTCTTTAATTATATATAAATAGTTGTATGTGTGACTACATATATACAGGAATCTTTATATTCAGAAGATGACCAAAGTTTAGAGAGTGAAGATATCATTCATGAGAGGCTGCTAAGGGCTAATACAAAAGATTATGGGACGATCCGATCCTGCACCGACGTTTCACAAGCCCCCGTTTAAACTCATACCAAACTAGCATCTATCTTTAGTGCTTCACTTCGTGGTCTAAGCGATGAAAATTAGCAAAAAAGAAAAATGGGCGATATATCAATCTCTCGGAGTATTACATATGTGTTAACCTATAAGCTTTTGATATAATACTCTAAATATAAGTATGTGACTATGTTTTGTAGCTAGGGTTTATGCTGCCCAGTAAGCATGCATCATGCATGCAATATAGTTTGAAACTATGGATGTGTTGTTTGGTATTAATATTATGTCTATGTACTATGTAGTATGAATATGAACATGAATATATATAATGGCATATTGGCATGCTATCCATCTATGTGAAGTAATTAGGGTTTGCAATGCATGCATGTTTTGAGTACATATGCATGCATGATAATTGATACATATATATGCATTCTGCCATCTATGTTGAGTATTTTGGATATTCTTGAAAGGAGATAGATTTCTCAAAGGAATATCAAGATAATTAGGGATTTTGCTTTTGATACATTTTGGTCTCTTGCTCCCGATGCGGCTACGTTTCTGAAAAGAGTTCAGTGGGTCGTGCACAGTAACTCAACGATGTTGAAGAACGATAACTTTGTTTTCAGTAGGATCGGTTTTGTCATTCAAAAGAGGGTGGCAGCGCAGCTTGTTGCCCGCTTACCTGCCTCTCTGTTGTAATTGGATCCTTTTATTATAATATAAAAAGTCTATTGATTCGTTTGGTAAGATATATAAGCATTTAGGCAGTGGTGGAGATACAAACTTCTTCCATGTGGAGGCAGTGGAGTTGGGCCTTCGCCATTGATCAACGTTGAGTCTGTTTCTTTTTATAGTAGTTCTAAATGAGTTGTAAAAGTCGGTTGAGGAGGAGAGCAAGCAAGCAGGACTTGAACGGGAGGCTAGAGGGGTGGCGAGCAACCTTGAAGCGCAAAAGCTTACGTCTAAGTCAATCTAAAAACCGAGTGTATTTATATATGTAACTTCAGTGGTGCCAATGAGAATGAGGGTAACTAGGGTAACTTTTGAAGGTCAAGTGGTTCCGCACACAACCTAGCAACTATTTAGGGCTGATCATTCAAAGTGAAGAGGAAATTAACAGTGACGTAGCCAATCGAGTTTAGGCATGTTGGTGCAAGTGGAGAGCAACCATTTACAAGATTTTAGTGTGTGACAAAGGCTCTCAACAAGATAAAAAGTTTTTATAGGGTTGCGGCTCATCCAGCTATGTTTTATAGAACCCATTATTGCTACCAGAAATATAAAAATTAAGATGATGATTATGAATAACAATCAAACAACAATTGAATTGCAAAAGGTATATTCTTCAATGATTTTGAAGATATATATAGACCACATATCATTCATGTCTTAATGCTAACTATAATTTCGACCCTTCTACAATACATAAATATTAAAACTCTTTAAAACATAGTTTGACACTTTACAAAACTAACCCCTAAACTTTACATGTGATGGATTAATTCTAACAATTGTTAGGGCATCAAGAAGACACAAACACGAAATTTGGTGACACACCTCGGTTTCAGGACCTCATATGGGTGACTAACAGTTAGTACCTGATATAATACCCTTTTATACTCAATAGAGTAATTAAAATTAACACTTTATTAAGTTTGAACTATAATTTATGCTAACTTAGGGTGACAGTCCGACTGTTTACAAAAACAAGTGATTGAAAACACTTTCTTTCAGAATCTGTACAAGGGTTTTAAAAATCCAGCAATTAGGTTTCAATGTCTTGGAGACTATCTATCAATCCTTGAGCTATCAACTTTCATTGGCTATTCTTTCGTATGATTACTTGAAAACTGTTTTAAAAAGAATACGTTAGAAAAACTAGTAAGACATGAATAGATTTGTTTACTTCAGATTATCTAGAGCCCACTAACCCATCAGGCCCCAAGTTCCACAATATTAGAAAAACTAATAGATTTAAATAACTTTGAAATTATTTTAACTACAAACCAAAATAATAATAAACCAAACCGATTGAGAAACCGATGGTTCGTTATGATATATTTGATAACCAATGAATAAGGTTCGAAAAAGTTTGTTATATTTTTTATAAATAAAATTATACATGTCACTTATTCTCCTTCATAAATTAAAATAATCGACATTTACTTTCCCAACATATAGTTCAATCTACTAATTGAAATTATGTGGAATTTGGTCACAATGAGAGTTGAGAGGTTAGGCAAAACGATTTGACCAAGCCGCATTTTCCAATAAGCAAATTAATCAGGTCACTTATAACTAAAACAAAGTAGTTGTTAAAAAAAATCCGAAAACACTAATTATAAGTTCAGTTTTAAATTTTAATCAACGAACAAGTTAGCTCAGCCTCACCTTTAAATGTTGGTGTGTTATTGTTCATGTTTATGCATTGTTCCTAGAAATACATTATGCTTGTTGTATATATTTTATATAATTTTTAGATTAACCTAGAGTCAATGTAATTGACATGAATAAATATACGAGTTGTGTATCGGTTCACAAATTCCTTTACACCCAAACAGATACGAACTATACTTGACTCAAAAACCGCAAACAAAATTTTACAAATGTAACTAAGGGTGTAAACAAGTCAAGTCGAACCCCAACTCACTTAGGTTCAACTTCAGCTCATTTAACTTACGAGAGCTCTATTTTGACTCGTTTCAAGCTCTAGTTATATAGCTCAAGTTTAACTCGTTAATAATTTCTCAAATTCGGGTTAAGCTCGTTTGTTATTTACTTTATATTTATTATTATAATTTTTATATATAACTATATATTATCTAGTTATGTATCCTGATTTTATATAATAATAATAATAGTTATTATGTAGATATATATTTTAACTATCAAAATTTATATAAATAATCAGCGCATTTAGGTTCTTGAGCATACTAGAACTTGATAAGTGAAGTTTAGGCTCATACTAATTTATTTAAAGAGCTTGTTTTTAGATTCGAGTATTGGCTGCGAGCTCGTTTAATCCTGACATAATTCAAAAGTTTACTAAGCCAATCTTGAGCAGGTTCAAGCAGTTTGACTTCTTTAATATCAACATAATTAAAGTTTTTAGCAAGCTAACCTCAATTAACTCACAATCAATTTAACTAGTTTACACCCAAAACAATATTCTGTTTTCACATCAAACAATACAAGTTATAATATTATATTCTGCACGGCATCATTTGTATACCATAATTATTATTTATGCCTCCACGAGGCTAACACGGTCATGTTTCTATTAAAAAAAAGTTATCTTAAGATTATATTATGCATATATATATCATATGGTCTTTTAAGAATAAAATTCACGAGTAAAATATTATATTTTAGAAAATATAAAGGTATATTAGTTTTAATTAATCTAACCTATTAACTTTTGGTCCCTGCCCAACTAATGAATTGGCTATTGACGGTCCTAACTTTTGACGTATTTTTTCTAACGGTTCGTGACTAACAGAATCCTAACGTTGTTAGTTTCAAGTTGTCGGAAAGATATTTTGACCAGAAATATCAAATTTGTTGCCGGAAAACATCACTTGAACACCGCAACCACCGCCAACCAACTACCACCACTTGAGCAGCATCAACCTATTCCGACAACGGTTCTAGGGTTTCTGGCGACCTCAATAATTGAGGCTTTTACTAGAAAAAAGTTCCTAAAGGTCCGATACAAAGTTACCAAGATGTTTTAGACGTAAATGTTGAGTTTTCGGGAAAAAAATTGAGTTTTCCAGCAAAAAACGTTTTTCCGGCGACCTGAAACAAACGACGTTATGATTCTGTTAGTTGTGGACCGTTAGAAACAAATACGTTAAAAGTTAGGACCGGTAATAACCAAACGTCGATAGTTTAGATTAATAAAAACCAATGTAGCAAATATAAAATATGATAGTAGAATTTAACATAAAAGTCGCTTAATAAAAACAATGGTAAAAACAAAATAATCCCACAAAAATATTGGATTTTTGTACATTAAAGATTTAAAGTGTTTGTAAGTTTACGTTTGTTGGAATATAATAATATTTTTGAATAAATTAATTATTTAAAAACAAAATACTAGTAAAGACTGAAAGTGGCAATATATAATGGAATAATTGTTCACATTATCCACGCAAACGTACAATCACTATTGCACAAAGTACAAAACTTGAAAGCTTTCGATCTCACCGACTTCAATTTATTAATTTCATTAACTATGTCATCACGGTTTCATGCGTGTTGGTCTTCTATTGTTTGATTTGATTATTTGATATAATTTTGCTTTAATGATTACAAAAGAATTCATTTAGGAAAAACGAAAGGTAGACAAGACACGTATTCAGGCGTAATATTATATGGGAAATTAGTTTAAAAATAGTGGTGAAACTTAGATGAAAACGTGGGAGACTGGACTTAAATTGTATGGGAATTCTCATATACGTATACAAATTTTCGGGCAAAATTTTCGGCTGAAAATGAGTAAATTTATACTACGTATACAAATTTTCGGGCAAAAAAGCTGGTTAATTTACGCTATTGTGTCAAAAAACAATCTTTTTTTTGCGGGGAGGGGGAGGGGGGGTGAGGGGCACTCTTAACCCTCAATAACCTTAGCTTCGTTCATGTTTGAAAAGGTATATGACTTTGAGCGGTTATATGGTTATATGATATTTGGTGATGCTTGTCTAATTAACTAAAATCTTTTATTCATATCCAAACTGAATATAGCAGATTCAATTCTAAATTAGATCTGGATGAGTTAACTTTTTGAGTAGCGATTCAAGTATGATTCTCTCCCGTTTTAATAAAACAAAAGAAAAAAAATAGGACAAATCAAAGCGACCCCAAATCAAAGAGTTACTGATCTGAATTCAACCCCTATTTAAAAAAGCTACTACTTGAATCTGGTTCAAGCCAATTTTAAACCAAATTACCTTTATATAGAAGGTTTGTACACTTTTACCCGTAGTGACTTCAACTATTATAGTTGATAAACTTAACAAAATTAAAAGAAAATAAGCATATCTAGGTTTATATAATAAAAAAAATATTACTTTTTTTTTGCAATTATCTTCTCTATAAAATTCTATATAAAAGTCACTAGGATAGAGCCCGTATGATACACGGGTGATTAAAAACAACAAAAAAATTAAATTTAGTAATATAAATGGTAGCATACGTTATAGATTCATAAGATATTAATAATGATAAACAAAATTTTACAATTTATAAATCTCTAAAAGCCTATTTGAATACAACATTGGATGTTAACTTAATTGTTTAATGATTTTCTAGTATTAATTATAAGTGAATTAACAATATATCATTTATAAGTCAAGAAATCTAACACAATAGCTATTTAAGTGGATGTGGTAAGCATATTTAGTTTGAAACATGAGGTCTTGGGTTTGAGACTTGTATCTAACAATAATTTATTTTTCAAATTTTACAAAGTGTTATCTTCATATGAAGATGGTTGTATTTGAAAAGAAACCCTGTCATGGGTTATAACATAACTAAGCGGCTTCATGTTCCATATTGTGTTTAGAAGAATAGGTGATAAAATAAGAAACGGTTGCATCTATGCGGGCAACATGATTTTTTTACATGACATCTATGTGGAATCTTATATGAAAGCCTTAGAATGATGTCACGTAAAAAAATCATATTGCTTTAGGAAAATTGGTTTTTATTGGTCCCGGCTATTTCATTTTTGTCGGTGTTGGTCCCAACTTTCATTTTGGCAGGCAACGGTCCCAACTTTCACATACGTTTCTTCCACCAGTCCGCGACTAACGGAGTACTAACTTCGTTATGTTTTTGCTGATGTGTCCATCTGAGTTGTCAAAAAAACTTTACGTGGCAGCCACCGTGGCAACCATCTGAGTTGTCAAAGACTAGAGAATCAGAAACCCCTACCGGACTCCGACCTCTCGCCCATCGCCGCCATCAAACTCAAACCCACCAACGCGTCAAACCCCCAATTGGGGATTTTCATTTCAACATCGCTAGCCATCCTCCAAGATCTGAACTCTTCACCACCAACGCGTCAAACCCCCCAATTTATCATATATGAATCGAGTTCCTGAATCGGAACACGGGGGTGGGTCGTTGGAAAAACGGGGCAAGGCGATTGGATACGAACTGAGATGAATAACAAATATGGGGGAGACGGCTTGATGCACAAAGATGATGGTGGCCGGCCGCCCGGCGGTAGATGGTGAACGTGACAGTGGCCGTTGCGGCATTGGGCGGTGGTGGTGGGGGTGGCGGGAGTGGCGGTGGGACAGTGGTGTGGGGAGGTGGGTTTGAGTTTGATGGCGGCGATGGGTGGGAGGTCGGAGTCCGGTAGGGGTTTCTGATTCTCCGGTCTTTGACAACTCAGATGGCTGCCACGCAACATTTTTTTGACAACTCAGATGGACACATTAGCAAAAACATAACGTAGTTAGTACTCCGTTAGTCGCGGACTGGTAGAAGAAACGTATGTGAAAGTTGAGACTGTTGCCAGCCAAAATGAAAGTTGAGACCAGTGCCGACAAAAATAAAATAGTTAGGACCAATAAAAACAAATTTTCCATTGCTTTAATATATAGTTAGATTATATCATAATCAAATTTATTCTTGTGGTTTAGCGGTCATTAGTTTTGTAATGCATCCAAAACACTCAATAATTTAAAATTCACAAAATGAGATTTGTGTATCATTCTTAATGCATAATGTATAAGTCTTTATAGCAAGGCAGTACTGAATTTATAAATTTTAGTTCTGGATTTATAACTTTAGTTTGGAGATGAAGGTTACCCACTTTTATGTCAATTTGTGTACATTATTAAGGTGTGCTTATAAACCTGTCACATAGATTCATCAAATGTTAGATTTCTTATTTTAGTCCCCTTTTTAACAGCATTTTCATCCAACCTTTTATTTTACGTAAGAGGTGTTTTTATAATTTAAAGAGTAATTTAGGGTGTTGTGAGTGAAGAGTTTTTATATTTTAGAAAAAGTAGTAATTTTTCTGTATATTTGAAAAGCTATTGTTCATCTCCTATAATTTTTTAATATATTTTAAAAGTGGTTGTGAGTGAATGAAAGGGAAAAGGTAATGATAAAAGGTATAAAAAATATTATTTAATTGAAATGAAGAGAAAAAATGTAGTAAGTTTTAGTGTAATTGGTTTAGAGATAGAGGGTGGGATGTGAATGCTCTAACAGTTACTTTCAGTTTTAGCCTTTTGCTTAGATAGTTGCATTAGAAACAAACATGGGTGCAAACGAGTCAAGTTGCTCACGAACTACTCGAGATCGGATTGATAAAAAGCTCGAAAAGGGAAGAGCTTTTTCAAGCTCGAGCCTAATATAAAGTTTGTTTAGTTATCGAACCTAAGCTCGAGACTTGTATGATTTATGTTTAAGCTCGTCGAGCCTTAACAAGCCTTGAGTATTTTTAAGTTTTACATTTTTGGATTTCTGTATATTAAGTTCACATTGGATGTCAAAGCTCGTCTCGATTAACGGTTTTTTTACAAAACATATAAAAGCAATTATAAACGTATTTTACTTAATAAATAATAAACGGACCTTTACAAATGTATAAAAATAGTGAAATTCCAAGAACATGGAGTGAGCAAAAACCGAACCTTTACAAAAAAAATAGAATCGCTAACCATAACCGAATAAAACCAATAGTTATGGTTAATTGAATATGATTAACTGAACATTTGGTTAGGTTAGGACTAATGTACTCTCATTAATCAAATTGACCAAAACAGGACCTTGTATGTTTATGTTTTTCTAACTTTATACCTCCACTTTCAAATTCGAACATTCAGATTTATGTTGCAACTGATTACAACATAGCTTGAAACACCATAACTAACCTAGGAACCAACATATTTCAGCTTTGGAACTTCATAATTGAGCATGAAACACAATTACTGAACCAATTTCAACTAGAATAAAGGAAAAAAAAAAGGCATTAAAAAAATACATTGGACAATTAACCGAACTTAACTGAAAACGACCCGCAACCAACTCATTGTTAACCGATATTTCAATTTTGGTTTTTCGTGATAGTTAAACAATCTTCCATAACCGAATCTTGATTAAAGAAATGATTAAACCCTCATAACTAAATTGAACCGACTTTACACACCCCTAAACTTCATGTCTCACACACAGTGTTACAAAAATCCCGACTGACATCGATTAATCCCTAATTAATCGCCAATCCCCACTTCACTGATTAATTTTGGGCTAATCGTTCAGTAGTCAACTCCGGCCAAAATCAGGATTATCGGACTTAATCAACCTTTTCTGATGAGTTCCGAGCCAAAATCGGCCGTTTCCAGCGAGATTCCGACCAAAACCACCAGTTTCCAATGAGATACCAACAAAAATCATCGGGTTTCCAACGAGGTTCCAACCAATCTCCGGCCAAAATGACCGAAAAATACATATAAAAATGTGTGCGTGTATAAATAAAACCAAACAATTATACATTAAAGTCCAATTCAATTAATCGCTAGTCCCCACCTAACCGTCCGATTATCAACCACCAATTTTTAGAACACTGCTCACACACACAACAAAAAAAGGTAGCAACATCTATAACTTTCAAGGACTAACCATGCAAACAACAATCCAACATCTTATCTAACGGAGATCACTAACGCCGTTAACCTGCACCCCATCAAAAAAACGACCGCTCCACCATTAACAGAATCCAATTCTCTCTCACACACACTCAAACACACACTCAAAAACACACACACATCGATCGAACGCTTCAAAACCTAGGGTTTCATCATATCACTCTCACAGGTATATGTATATGCTGTATATATGTATGTATATGTATCAAATTTAGTGGTTAATATGATTAGATATGTTAATTTGGACGTATTAATCTAATTATCGGCTTTAATTTCGGATCTCCGCTGCTGCGGCAGTTGAATACGCACTTCAGGTGAATATTAGGTTAAGTTTTGTTAATAATATTACCGGAAATTGATTGCGCTGTGATTAGGATCGTGTAGTTTTGTTGTTCGAGTGATTAGGTTTTTGTTAGATTCAGTTTTGATGAGTTTTGATTGAGTTTTGTTAATGTTTAGGTGTATATGTGTATGTATATATTGAATTTAGTGGTTAGTTAGCGGTTAATATGATTAGGCGTGTTAGTTATCTGTTATTTAATGGATTAATCATTTATCGGCGGTAATTTTGGATCTCAGCTTGTTCTGAAGTGTTCGAATCGTGTTTCTAGGGTTTTGTCGACTGCGGGCTCGTTTGGTTTGTTAATCGGCAGTTGAATTCACACTTCAGGTGAATCTTAGGTTAAGCATTGATAATAATATACCGGAAATTGATTGCGCTGTGATTAGGATAGTGTAGTGTTATTGTTCCATTAATTAGGTTATTGCTAGGTTCAGTTTTGATGAGTTTTTATCGTCTCTGGTTACATGTTGATTGAACTCCATTCATGTGCGTGTGTGTATTGAATTTAGTGGTTAATATGATTAGGTATGTTAATTTGGACATATTAATCGTTTATCGGCAATAATTTTGGATCTCAGCTTGCTTTGCTCTGAAGTGTTCGAATCGTATTTCTAGGGTTTCTGACTGTTTGTTCTGCAAATCGGCAGTTTAATACACACTTCAGGTGAATTTTAGGTTAGTTTTGGTCACTAATATACCGGAAAATGATTGCGCTGTGATTAGGATCGTGTAGTGTTATTGTTCGAGTAGTTAGGCTTTTTGTTATGTTCATTTTTTATGAGTTTTAATTGTTTCTGGTTACATGTTGATTGAATTCCATTGATATTTATGCATATATATTGAATTTAGTGGTTAAGATGATTAGCTGTGTTAATCTTTATGTTAAATTGGAAAATTCGGCTGTTATATAATCGATTAACCGTTAGTCAGCGATAATTTTGGATCTCAGCTAGCTCTGAAGTGATTGAATCTTATTTCTAGGGTTTCGTCGACTGTGGACTCGAAGCTCTTGTTCATTCTGCAAGTCAGCAAGTTGATTGCACTTCAGGTGAATTTATGATTATTTATATGTAGTTTTTTTTTTTATAATTTTGGTCGTGAAGAAGATTAGGAACCGGAAATTTGTTGTAATGTGAGGTATAGGATCGTATAGTCATATAGTTGAGTAATTAGTTTTTTGTTAGATTCAATTTTGATTATTTAAGACAGTATCTGGTTACCTGTTAACTGAATTCTGTTAATATTTAGGTATTAGTATTAGAGGTTGCAGGTAGAGGTGCAAATCCTAACCAGAAACCGAACCAAAACCGGTTAGTAACGGAAAATAAACATAGATTTGGAACTGGTTAGGAGTTTCGATCAATAACCGGTTGAGATCAGGTTAACCGAACATAGGCTAATAAGGTTAACTTCAGTAGGTTATTATTGGCTAACCGGTTAATGACGAACCAAACTGGTTACACGCGTTAGGGATTTTCCACTCAAAAACCGGTTAGGAACCAGTTACGGTTAGCAACCAAAATTCCAAAAACCGGTTAACAGGTATTTGCACCTCTAGTTGCAGGTGGTAGCAATTTGTAATGATTGTTTTGTTATTCTAGGGCACTCAACCTACTATGTCATCACTGTAACAATCATCTCATCATTGACCGTTGTACTTGGTGAATTTAGGAGTTTAAATCTTTTATTTGTCCTTTACTTTTGTTTTAACTTTTTATTATGTCCAACTTTTGGTTAATTGAGCGTGTACTAATGGCTGAAATGATACTTTAGCATAAAAATTAAAAGAGAATATATGCATTTCTTGAATAGACTGTTTAATTCTTTACTTATTTAGGGAAAGACATATTTTATGCTTCGATAATTGTGTCTATTGGTTCCAGTTAATTTCATTTAAAGTTCCATGAACCTTCCTTCCATGGGGAGGAATGCATCTAGCTTTTTTATCTTTAATCACACCTTTTGCATTGTGTCAGTTTTTGATTCTGTAAACCTGCAAAAGTAGAATATATGCCCTTTTTAGTTGCAGGTTTGCATGTGGATTGATTTTATTCTTATTACAAGTCCTAATGTTTAATATCATATTAATGATTTTTCAGATTTCAGAGGAAAACAACAGTTGGTCCAAGCGAGAACATATTATTATCTCTAGTGGGATTGTTGGTTATTGAACTTATTGTTCCAAATTTTCATGTGAGTGAGGATGGGGTCCGCGTGCTGTGTTGCTGCTAAAGATAGAACTATAACAGATCGATCTACTAATGATATTATTATTACGAGAAATGATCGGTATTCGCCATCATGGAGCTTTAGGTGGGATAACCGGGGGCGTGTGGCAGGTGAAGACTCATCCATTAATGACAGGTTGGATAATAAATCTCATACAACTGTAGAAACTGCTTATGCAACCGAAGGCAGTCCATTGGGCAGTTCTAGAAGTCTGACGTGGCAAAAATCACCGCTTTCTGAAGAGATTGGTCTTCCACAATTAGGTGAGTTTATCTGAATTAAAAAAAATGCATCACGTGTGTTTGGGTTTTTACAAGGATTGTTTAAGTATTAACCCTGTTGCCATTGTTACTGTTAGTTACTTTTGTTGAGTCTTTTTTCAGTTGTCAGTTACAACGCATGAAATGATTTGGTATTTAAGTTTCAAGTGTTATTTTAAATAGTTTCTTGTTTGACACATTTTAGCTCCTTGTTTGACTCATTAGGACTTTACTAATTTGCTGAACTCATGCATGTATTTTGTCTTATTTAGCCACATATTTATGTTAACGGTAGTAACTTTGCAATAACAGGATGGGTTGAAAGTTGAAACGAATACTGTTACATGGAAATGCAAATGTTTCTTATTTGTATTTTTTAATAATATTTAAATTAAGCATAAGAAAATAAATATTGAAGCATATGTTTTTTTATTCTTTTCCTTTTCAACGCCCTGATAAACATATTTCAAAGGTATATAATGAGATCAATCTTAATACAATATGATATCCAAAGATAATTCAAAGCATCTAGAATGGTTACATGATACAATTAGATCAATATCGCAGGTCAAATGGTTACTTTGTATTAGTAATATTCCGAACTTAGTATCTCTTATTCTTTTAGCTATAAGAGAGTTAACATTTTATTAATATATTTTCGTCATATTGTTGTCTTTTATTTTGTAAATTTAATTAATTTACTTGGTCTTGCAGATACGCTGAGTTCCAAGAATCTTCATGAGGTCAGTTACAAAACATTTTGGGCTTTTATAAAGGGTTGATTTCATGTATATCCTTCTTAAAAGTTTTAAGTTTCATACGCGTACATACACACACACACATATATACATACCACATATTTACTATAAACTTTTCATTTCTTTTACTCTTTATGCATTACTTGGGTTACAAAACATTTTGGGTTTTTATTAATGGCTGATTTCATGTATATCCTTCTTAAAGTTTTAAGTTTCATACACATACATACACACACACACATATATACATACACATATTTATTATAAACTTTTCATTTCGTTTACTCTTTATGCATTACTTAGGTGAAAGATTCAAGGGGAACCCAAACTCCAGTAGCTATGGAACTGTCTCCAACCAACATGTTGACCCCAGCACATTCAATTTCATCCTTGTCAGCAGCATCTCCTTTGTCCTCTTCCCAAAGTCAACTCATGCCCATGTCAAGTTTGACCCCGTCAAGATGGTCCCGTCGTTCGCCAGGTCACCACCATCTACTCCGTCAAGTATCAGATAGCCGAATTCGAGGCATGATGTCACCAAACTTTTCAATATCCGAAGACGGTTCTCCTTTTATGCACCATCCCGGGTGGACTAATAAGTCAAACATCGGGTCCCATGGCGGGTCTTCAGATAGCTGGTCAAATAGAGATAGATGGTCTTTTGACAGTGATGCTATGAGCTTTAGTCGTGATAGATTTAGCCGGTCTAGGGTTTCTTCCTCTCCAACCGTTGAGATTGTGACATGTGGCATCTGTTCCAAGCTTTTAACCGAACGGTCCTCTTGGAGCAGCCATAAAGTCATGGCTAATAACGGGCTTCCCATTGTGTCCGTTCTGATTTGTGGTCATGTTTATCACGCTGAGTGTTTGGAAAACATGACATCCGAGATTAATAAGTATGACCCCGCATGTCCCGTTTGTACTTTGGGAGAAAAAAAGGTTATTAAGATGTCGGGTGAAATGGATTTCAAGGGCAAAATCGGAAAGAAATTAAGTCGTCGTGTGGTTGACGGTGGCAATTCTGGTATTTTTAATCAGTTTACAAACGGCAGGGGTCCCGTGATGGGGTCGAGTTCTAGCATGAAAAGCTCTTCAAGTACAGCAAAACCGTTTTTAAAAAGACATTTTTCTTTTGGCTACAAACCGAATAGATCTTTTTCAGACAACGGGATTAGAAAAAAGAGATTTTTCTGGTCCAAATCGAGCAAGGAGTGAGGTTTTCGCTTTTATAAAGGTACACGTCTTGTCTTTTATTATTATTATTATTATTATTATTATTATTATTATTATTATTATTATTATTATTATTATTATTAAATACAAGGTGATTTATAGAATAAACAAATTACTTACAGCATTTGCACCTTGTGAAGTGTGAAGTAAATTGTGTAGGGTACATGAATCTCTCGATACGTGTCTTCCATGTTTTTCGCTTCCATGAAGGCAAATTGTTTATTAATTAAGCACTAATTAATTTATTCAATTTAGTAGATTGTGGGTCAGATAATGGTTTACTGGTTAATTTCTCAGTTTCCTTTCGTATGCCTGTAAAAGGCTCTTGCATGATTTGAGAATTACACGAATGATCAAATTCGGCTCTAAATATCCTTGTTCATCTATGATTTGTCACTTCTATTTTGTACACAACTAGTGGTATCAGTGCGGCGGTGATCCGCATCCTGACTCAACTGTGTCTTTTTCTAACTCGACATTTCAAGCCATATTAGCCGATTTTCAATTTTTCATTGGTTGAGATCATTAATGTCAAGTTAGAAGAAAACATGGTTGTGTCGGGATGCGGATCTCCACCGCTTGATACCACTGTTGCGTACAAAAGAGAATTGACGAATAAAGAAATAAGCATGGATATTTAGAGCCAATTTCCATCATTATTTTCATACTCAAATCATCCAATAGTAAATTGGCGAAACAACCCGTGACCTATTTTTGACCACGATTTATCAAGTTGAACAAATGAACTCGTTAATTAGCTAGTGCTTATTTACCAACAATTTGCATGTAAGAAGAAAACATGGGAGAGGCACATATCATCTCTTTGCTTATTTAGAAATGATTACTCCAATCACAAAGTTATTTTGCACAACCAAACAAAAACTTCACGGTGTATGATACGTTTTTATTAAAGAATGCCAATTTTACCTCTAATTCGTTTAAGATATGAATTACAAGTTGAGTCTGGAACTTGCCATGGGTAGTGGTAAATTTTTCATATTAATTTTTTGCATGCGACTTGTTTTATGTTTTATCCTAAAACATAGAGGTCGTAAGATGAACGTGTCATGCGGATTGAGTAACTAACTCATCTAAATGGATTTGGGTTAAACATGTCATTTGCAGTAGGGGTGTGCAAGAAACCGAAAACACCGAAAAATCTAAACCGAACCAAAACAAAACCTGGCGGTTTGGTTTTATGCTTTTGTAAAAAACCAAAGTTATGGCCGAATTTCTAGATTTTTATTTTTTTATTTCTATTTTAAGTAATTAACTCAAATATTTTTGGCTAAATGTATAATAGTCACTTAGTTAATAATTAACAAAATTATTTATTCCTAAATTCATTATTTTTTGTCTAAACTTTTTTTTCGGCCTAAACTTTCAAGCTCAATGGCAAAAACCAAAAAAACGGAAACTTGACGGTTTCAAAAATCCAAAAACCGAAGTTGGTTTTAGCCCAAAACCACACTCCTAAATTTTGTTGTACGGGTCGAGTTAATACTTTGGTCAAATTTTGACTCTTCTAAAAGAATGAATCCGCTAATTATGATTATATAATTTTGTTACAATTATATTAGTAATATTTGAAACTGTGAACAGACTTAGATCGGCCCGTTTCTTAGTAAATCGATCAAAAGATTGAATGAATAAAACAAGTTATGTATTTTGGTGGTCTGATTAATTTTCCTGATTTTTTTAGGTAGGGGATAAAAACAAAGACATAAATGTTTCTTATTTCGCCGTTGTCGTGGGCGCTGAAAGTGTGTCGGGTCCAAAGGATAGGTCAAAATATATACAGGTGTCGAAAATAATATGAATTTAGATTTATTCATTTTCTTTTAAATTGTGATTTGTATGTTGTAAATTGATTTGAATTGGGGGATGGTGTGCATGTATTGGCCAGAGCTTATAGATTTGTTGCTTCGTATGTTGCGGTTTTGAGTATGCTTATATCACTATCATGTAGGGTTACTGTTTCTCGGTTTTAAGCTTGAAATTGTCTCAGTAGACATTAAGCTCGCTAGCCCATACGTCCTGACACAAGGTTAGAATTCTAGCTTTTCCAGAGTGGTATCTCACTGCTGTCTTGGACCCCCCCCCCCCCCCTCTTTCCCGGGGCAAAGAGGCCGCCTTCACCTTCATAGGGTCTTTCTGTCCAGGTGCGGTAGTCTGCACCTTCACAGACATCCCAATTTCACCAAGCCTCTCTCCGAGACGATGCCCAGATCGCTACGCCTTTCACTGCCTTAGGACTGTTTTAGTTATGGACGCCGTTCACCGGGACTTCGGTCTCCGGCTTCCCTGTCATCATGTCACCAACTTCCTTGACCTTCCGGCATTGGGCAGGCGTCGGCCCCCATATATGTCTTACGACTTTACAAATTGGACAAGTCAAATCGGTTACCGTTTTGAAAAACTGCCAACTTACGTATTAGAATTAGGATATTGTTTTTACTCATAAGGCACCAAGGGTCATTTAAAATATATATTAGGGGTAACAAGTTAGGTCCCTAGCTATTTTTGAAATGAGTTATAAAATATTATGTATAACTCTTCAGACTCGGGTAGGTAGCTTCACAGCTACATGAGCAAAGAAGACGAAAATACGCAATGCAAATTGTATAAACATGTGTTGGTTGCACAATGGTCATTTTGCATGAAACAGTGTTTAAAAGCATCATGATTCATCGTAAAACCACTCTCAGAGCTTTTCCCAAACTAGTGTTGGTGAAAAAACTATTAATCATTTAGGTGTTCATTGAAGACTATTTACCAAACTAGTATTTTTCACTTTTTTCTTTTAAATCAACATATTAATGTATTTTCATTTCTTTTATTAGTTAATTCATTATCTATTTCTATTTCATACTTCTTACATATTTTCATTTGATTAATCCGATAGCTTCTTTATGATATTTTTTATCATCCAATTTTTTGTTATTTTTTCTAAATATTTTTTTATTATTTTGTTTCTTCTCTTATTTGGTTTTTTTAGTTAATATATTTTTCTAAATGTTTTTATTATTTTTAGTTAATAAAAAAATAACAACATAAATTGGTAAAACTCGGGCGTTGGTAAAACACATACATTGTGGCTACTATTCGACACAAATTCGATCGAAATTGGTTATGTTTTTTACGATATCGAAATTAAATCCAGAAAATAAAATTCATACAATCATCAATATATTCTAAACGAAAGGAAAAAAATAATATATTTTAAAAATATCAAATAAGAGAAGTAATATGTAATGAAAAAGAAAGATTTAAAACGAGTAAGTAAAGAAAAATAAGAAAAAGATTGAATGAGAAATAAAATATATATAAAAAATGGTATTGCATTGATCTAGATGAAAATATATAAGAAAATGAAATAAAAGTATATAATAGATTAAAAGTAAAAAGTGAAAAATGGGTGGAAAACACTAGTTTGATAAATAGTTTTCAACGAACTATCGAAAAGATAAATAGTTTTTCCATCACCACTAGTTCAGGAAAAAAAAACTCCCTACTCTCATTAGCCTTTACTTTCAATGTTGGAGTCTAGTTGGAATTGTCAATTTGCTTTTTTATACGTACCTCACCGTTTGAAACTATACAAATCAAGAAAATGTTTTAATGTGGGGGGTTTCAAACTTTGCGGGAATGCTCTCTCTAGATTTCGGAATAAAGGAAAGGTTTGCTTTCATCCTATTCTCATCAGACCCTACCGGTAACTTGCTATGAGCAGTGTTTAGTTACGTACGTTATGTCAGTTTATGCGTGTTCGTTTAATTTTTATGAACATCAGAAAATGAGTTGATACGAAAATAATGAAAACCAACCGTGATTTCTTATTTTGTGTTAAAAGTCATTTGAATACGTCAACATGTCTAAAACATATAAATATGTGAGACCAAGTTTGTCTAAAACATATAAATATGTGAGACCAAGTTTGTCTAAAACATATAAATATGTGAGACCAAGTTTCAATGTGGGTTGCTAACAAACCTATCATTACATCGTTACATGGAACGGTTTGAATATTGTTGTTTATTGGTCTATTTTCACTTATATATAGAGCTTTCTTTTTTCAAAATTTTACTATTGATAGATGCACTTGTCTCAAAAGTATACATTAGTTTACATGTCATATCATACGAGTCATAGATAGATTTCTAATAAATTTCTCAGTTATGAGTTGAATGATGTCAAACATGTATGATAAAGCGAAAAGGTTTTGACAAAAATCACGTCAGTCATTCTTTTAATGGTCAAAATTTATATGCGCATATGACTTGGCGTGTATGGACTTTCAAAACTTACACGAGCATGTGTTTTAAACTTCAAGAAACTTTGATCGGTGGATTAAGTTTTGATTTCTTTCTTCTATAATCAGATGAATAGAGGGACGTCCACAACACCAATTTTAAACAAACCACAAAAACATCAACAATATGTTTCAATCGTGATACATATAAATAGTTGTGCGCAAAAAAAACCGGTTCTGAACCTGAACCAGCGGTTCCTACCCATACCCGACCCTACTCGCGGGTACGGACCAGGCTTTGGGTTTCTCCCTGGAACTGTACCCGGAACCGGACCCGGTGGAACTGGTTCTGCAAATACCCGGTCAAAACCCGACCCAACCCTATCCAAAACTCGAAAAAGATCCGGTGGAACCGGTCAAATACCCGGAACCAGGTTCTACCTGGACCCGGTTTTGACTTTTGTTGACCACACCAGGTTCCGGTTCCAGAAAATACCCGGTTTGTGCACCTCTACATAGAACAGTTGGTAAACAGGCACAATTGCCATCTGATACAACACTTAATACAAGCATTCATACCAATTTTTGTGGCATTCTACATTTTTTCACGTTTTGTGTTAAATATAACCAGCACCAAGGTCAAGACACGAACCATCACATTGAGTTTTAAAGCGCATATAAACACATAGTTGTATAAATAGTACCAAACAAACCCTGCATATTACAAAAATTTTATCAGGAAATACACGCATATAATAAATCCACACATAAACCCGAGTTTCGAAAAAAAGCCTATGTTACCTTACCTGTCTCTTTCTCTTCTCACCGATTGAAAATCAAAATCAATACAAGTATAGATTCACTAACCAACGGTCAGGATTTAATCACACCAGTTTAAATAAAGTTAAAAAAGTTTAAAAAAAGTCCCTGTTGTTACAACCCTCGGGTTCGGTTCTACTTACGCCAAAACCAGAGTTTCATACGCATCAAACTGACAATTAAAAGAGTCGAAAGTTAAAAAAAAACTAAAATAACCGAACCTACTTTACCTGTCAATGAGCCACTTTACTGAGACCGAAACAAAAAGTTGACCGATGGCTGCACCATTCCATAATACCGGCACAAATTAGGGTCTCAAAGACGGTTTTTATTGTATAACGCTTACGGTGCTGATGTCATCATCATTCCCGTCATCAAGCATAACGACGACATCATCATCGTCGTTTTTGAGCTGGTCGGGCATTTTTTAGCTCGTTTTTCATCAATCGGGGTTTCAGGATTGGGTCCATCAGACAGCTTTCTTTTCTTTCCTGCTGCGGAAACTGTTTCGACTGCTGGTTCGAGTATTGCCACGTCATCATCATCTTCCATAGCTTCAGGTGCTGACTTTGATGTCGATGATGTGCTGGCACCATTGTTGTCGGTAGCATCCTTATTGTTTTCTGCTGCAGGAGCTGCTGGCGTCCATCCGTGAAGAACCATTCCGTCCGGTTCCTTCTCTTCATCAAATTCCTCCCTGCAACACGCATAAATTATTCAAAATTTATATAGTAACTCGATTTATCTTTTTGGGACTGGCAGCGCTCGGGTTTTATCCACCGAATAAAAACCATTTTAAATATTTTATTTTCTTTTGTCAATTTGACAATTATTTTGAGTTTTGACACTTATTTACCAACGTTGTTATTAACACTGGACCGACAACGAACCAACGCCTGAGTTTTACCAGCTCACCGTTGCGACGCCAGAAACCGACAATGCTCGGGTGAATAACATCGGCCCAGGTTTTACCAACTGAATAAACATTTATAAACGGATCGAACAGGTTATTGAAAAACGACTAGAAAGAAAAACAAGTCAATAGACTGAACGGGTCAAAATTCGCCAGACGTGTATTATTAATGCATGAAAACTTCTAAAAAGCTTTATCTTTATTGACTATATCATAAATGATACCAATTGATTTCTGTAACATTATTGACACACTTTACAACTTACAAGTATGCTTATCACTTTATCCCGTCAAACAGATTAAAAATTAAATAAAAAAGTCAATGGGGTTTAAAAACTAGACTAGAAAAAAAGCAAGAAAAATGGGTTACTTATAACTGGTGAAAAGCCAATCAAAGCGTGTACTTTAATCGCATAAAACCACCTAAAATCAGTTTTATCCAAACAAAAGCGGATGGCATTTTCATACGGGCCAGATTGGGTTGGCCTAAAATTCTTTATGTATAAAAAATGTTAACTTTTTTTAATTTAATAAAATAAAGCGTATATAGTTACAGAAATCAAATAATCTATAATGTTTTACTGAGATTATTTGATTTCTGTAACTATATACGCTTTATTTTATTAATTTAAAAAAAAGTTTACATTTTTACACAAAGAATTTTAGGCCAACCCAATCTGACCCGTACGAAAATGTTGCCCGCTTTTGACATGTGACAGACATAATACAGAAAAATATTGTCGTCTGACATTAGTAAAAACTGATAAATCTGTTAAAATCTACACTAACCTGTGTTTAATATTGATGTTGCATACAAGCTCTTGCTGAAGATCCTCAACGGTAACATTTGTCCCCCCGGTGATTGCATATGGAAGCTCAGATAACACCCATGGAGATTAAAATAATGAAAGAAAAAAAAACAAAACAAATTAGTTCATATGGCAATAATAGGATAACTTAGTACTTAGGTTGGCCAAAAAACCATATACGTAAAAGGTTGGACAAAGAGTAGAGATAATTTTGGTCTGTTTTAACGGTTTTTAATATAGGAAATCTGGTTCAAAAGGTTAAAACCAAACCGTTTTGGCTACTCTGGCTGACCCAACTAGCCTATCTGGTAAAAACCGTAGTTAGCGGTTTGACCCAAGACTTTTGTCAAAACCGGCCTAACCAGACAAGAGTATGTTAAGACCACCAAGAATTTAACTTTTCTCATTACAGTCTCCCGTATTAGAGCTAGTTAGGCAACCAAAGTATGCATCTCGTTTCATATATACCTATTCATGCCAAAAACATGTTGAATGACTAAAATGCCCTTAAAACTCTTTTTTGAATAAGCACCTTTAATCTATTTCATATATACTATTCATGCCTAAAACATATTGAATGACTAAAATGCCCTTAAAACTCTTTTTTGAATAAACACCTTTAATCTATGCATGCTGACGAATCATAAATAGTACTTTTGTCTTTTCCATATTTCCTAGCTCATTTTCATCATTAGACACGAATTTATGTATTTGGTATTAACAAAACCACATAAATACTGGGGTCGCCATATAATAGCTTCGATGTATGGGGGCTATATAATATTAATATAGTAGCTTCATGATAAGAAATGTTGAATACATGAGTTGACTCCACATATATATAATATTAAGATCCCTAAAAAGAGCTACTAGCATTTTGAAAAAACACAGTTTCCTATTCTCGAAAAGATAAAAACACGCACCTTGCAGCATAATTAGCGACCATATCTTCTTCCAAGTCATCACCAACTTCATAAAGAAGACTTGAGCCGTGAGTGATTAATGGCAAACTCATACCAAGTTTTGATGTAACAACTTTCTCCACCAAATCCCTCAGCTTTGCACGGTTGGTATTGACTTCAAGCAATAATGGTGTCTGTTTTCAAATAAAAAATGATTTTAATTTCAGTAAAAGATATATAACAATACAAACTGAAAATATTTTATTCCATAGACTTCAGAAGCAAATTAGCAACCAACTTTTCCTTTATGTTATTTAAATAAGATCTGTTTTACCATTTATTACATTTACTACTTACTGTAGCAACAAATGCCCAATCATTTTTAGTTGCTAAGTATTTTTTCAGGTTTTTGTAATTTTAGTCTATATTTGTATGTCACAAGGACCTGATGTGACATTTAACAAATAGTTTTAAAAAAAGCTTGTATAAATATTTTCAAATGTATTATTATAGAAAATTACTTCAATTTGGAATATATAAATATTTTTTACTTTTCTAGATAGCCATATTTTCATATGTGGCATCCCGTGACAAGTCGGTAGAATCAGTTAACATGAGTTTTGGTTGCTAAAACTGGAATAAAATCATAAGATGGTGGCAAATACCCACATACCTAATCAGTTACAAGATATGTAGAAGATAATTGTAGGACAAAATTTATCTTATTTGTTTTTAAATTACCGTAGAGATAAAAGTAGTCTTGTCAAATGTTTATTTATCAAAATTAGGGTTTGTTACCTTTGTTTGGAGATCAAGCCTATCTCAAACTTGGAATGTCCCGGCTATTCACGGAACGTGAGAAGCAGATGATTAATCATATGCTTCCGGAAGAAATCGAAGAATTTATTGGGAATCCTACAAGATCCGTTCGTTCTTTTTTCTCTGACAGATGGTCAGAACTTCATCTGGGTTCGAATCCTACTGAGAGGTCCACTAGAGATCAGAAATTGTTGAAGAAACAACAAGATCTTTCTTTTCTCAGGCGATCGGAAAATAAAGAAATGGTTAATCTATTCAAGATAATTACGTATTTACAAAATACCGTCTCAATTCATCCTATTTCATTAGATTCGGGATGTGATATGGTTCCGAAGGATGAACCGGATATGGACAGTTCCAACAAGATTACTAATCACTTTAAATTTAGTAATTTAGATTTCTGGTTTCTATCAAATGGTGTCTATTTTGTGCATAATTTAAAGTTAGTAGCTAAAATTTAAAAAAAATATATGTAAATTTTACTTCTGTTTTACGCAGTTTGAGGCATAATACTATGTGAACAAATAAAGCTCCCTCACCACTAATAGTGTATACCCTATGTTGTTATAATCCAAATGTGTCATAAGTTTAAGCTTCATTTATGAAAATGGTAATGTTAAAACTTACTTCAGAACAAACATAGCAGGATTTGTTCGCTTCCCAGGGCTCCGCAGGCATAAGGAGCATCTTCCTTGCTGGATGTTCAAGACAATATGTCATTCTGCAAGGTTATTAAAAATTATATCAAAAAAGGAGACAATCTCACCCGATTCCTTGATGAATGTTATAGACAATTGGGGTTGAGTTTTATACAAAAAGGACACATAAAAATATTTAGCTAAAATATAGGTGAGTCAGACAGATTGAAAGCGTTGATAGTCACACAAACGTGCAGCTTTTACCGTAACAAAATACTTCTATTTAGCAAAATAACTAAAAATAGCAAACACTTTTTATTCAAACTTTAAAAAAAAACACTTAGGTTGTGTTTTGTGTTAAATCAATTAGTGAATTAAAAAAGTTTTTGAAAGACAAAAACAACCAAAACAGGTTATTTATACATATATAATGGAGAGTACGCATTAATCCGTCATGTTTTGTCCCTTAAAGTCACTATTTTTTTATAAGGCCCCTTTAGCTGCAGGTCACACTATCATAATTTTTAACACATTTAAGTATTTATTCAAAAGTTAAAAACTGAAAAGAAAAAAAAAAATTCAGGCAAAACAACCCGACCTGCCACATTTCAGCCACATTAAAACTTGCCTGTTACATCCCAAATATATTTTAACCTGTTACCAGACCTGTCCATATTGTCACATCTAAGTATGACTAGGATATATTTATTGAAAACAAGTTTGACTTGAATTGCATAAATGACTACTTACCTACAATTCTTTGCATCCTTCTGCAGCACCTTGATTGCTTCTATCACAATCAGTTCTGCAATAATAGCATTTGTTGTTGCAACTGCATGAATTATATTTCCAGCAATGCCCTTAGCGTCAAAAAGACTACGCAAAGGATATTAAAAGAAGCTGCACGAATGTTTGCAGCTGCAGTGACAAATTCAACAGCTAGAGGGTCATCTTTGTCAAAAGTTAAGTTCCCAATGTCCTGCCAAAAAATAAACAGAAAACGGTAAATTAGGACTTATTAATCATGCTCCGTAACAAGAGGTGGCGAATCTGGCGATTCAACCTACTTTTATATGGGTCGAATTAAGATACATTTAATCCCAAGCAGGTCAGTATAAAAAGGCTAAAATGAGAATTGAGTTAAATAAATTAAACAACTGATACAAACCTTCTGCCTCTTGGAAAAGAATAATTTCAGTGCAGCAAAGAAAACCCTAGAATTCTCCTTAAGAGTCCAAACATCTTGTGGATTCTTTAAGCCCAAATATGTCATTGCGGACAATGAAGACAAATTATCATTCACCAAAACTTTGTCTGCATTTCCATTCTGTTGAATAGGTTCATCAGACAAAACATCCTTAACATAGATAGGCCTAGGTTTGGTGCGGTTTTTCCATGTTTCCTCATTGGACAGAGCAGTTTGAATATTGTGACCAAAAACATGATCATAAATTCTGTTTGCATACTGTTGAATGTCTTCATCTTTTCTTAGTTCAAAAATATCTTCTGAATGCTCTGATGAGGTGGCAGCATAATTAGAACGCACGTTGAGATCATTATCTTGGTTTTTGTCTCCAAAAAGCTTTGCAAATAGCAAGTCTTTTGCCCATACAATGCAATGAACAAACTGCAAAAATGTAGCAATCCATTAAAATTCCATAAAAGTGAATAGAAATAAGTTAAGGGTGCAATTTTCAACCCATTACTTATAAAGAATGATTAAGAAGTTACGGTTGATATTTATCTCAAGCAAGTCAAACATGTAATGTTAAAAATAGTTTAAAACGAAATCAGTCAAATGAGACAAAAGATGCCCAAAGTGTACTTTAATGCACAATACCTCTTAAATCATTTTATTCGAAAGCTTAGATTACTATCAAAATAATGCATTTTTCACATACTAACACTCAAACACTGATTACTGTTACAAAATGGATTAAACGAAATGTGTTTTGGGTCAACAGAAAACCCAAAACATTATCATGTTATGATCCTAACATGCTTTGTTATAAACTAGCCCACATTATAAGAGTAGGGCAAAGTAATTGTAGTCTGAGTTGTAAAGGCAGGACAAACAACTAGAAAGTTTCTATATACATTATATTTCAAAGCCATGATAACATGTTCTACCATTAAGAATGAGGCTAGTACTCTGAGTTGTAAAGTTACATTTATGCCCAAGTAAGATATATTTGTGAAGATCATATTGATACCTTTGATGGGGTACTTGTAATAGTACACACAGGATATGTCTTTGGAGTTGGTTTGGGCTGGCATTCATAGCATTCTGTCTGACCCTTGATGTGCACAGTCACCTAAAATGAAAACAATTAAAAAAACTTCTTTTATCACATCTTGCTTAAGGAACATACTAGGCATGTGTGTACCAGCCCTTATTATGCTTGTCACTAGGCCCAATAAAATTCGTAAGCATATCAAGAGTGAAAAAGTAAAGGAAAGAAATACAAAAAAAGGATCGTTGACTGATTAACAAAGAACCAAATTAATTTGAGACAACCTAACAGTAAGTCAAACTTTTGACTTTCCCAAAGTTGAAGAAAAAGATTAACAGCAGTTACCTGACCCAAAAATCCAGTAGTACCGCTTTCCACCAAGGGAACATCAGCCGCCAAGCAGAGACGGTTCACATGCCGCCTGGCATCCAAGTTGTCAAGCCCATTTAGAACTACACTGAATTGCTTGAAAAAGTCAACATTGAAGTCAGATTCTTTGACATTAGCATGGTAAGGTGTAATGCTAATCTTGGGCCTAAACTTTAGCACAGCATCACGAGCAACCTGACAAAACCAAAAAGCAGATAACAAAGTTCAATAAGCAATCATTAAGCAATAAAGATTAAAGAATACTTAGAATAGTATCTGCTTACTTTTGCCTTGGATTGGCCCACATGTGCCTGACGAAATAAGAATTGCCTATTTAGATTGCTCACTTCAATTGTGTCCATATCAATCTGCAATTAATTAGAACCAATTTGCAAACAATAGTTAAAATGAAACATGAAAGCATCGTATCAACTGCATAAGCAAAAAATTGCATGGTCCAGGGGGGAGACTTGGATGGTTGTTTAAACAAGGTATCTGCTTATTGTGTTTTCTAAATGCGTATAAAATTAGTGTTTGGATGGAAAAAAGTGCTTATCTTTATCTGCTTACTTAAGTGTGAAATAAGTTGTCACAATAAGGAGTTTTGAGATTGCTTATTTCAATCTAATCATCCTTTGGGATTCCAAAATTATAAATTTACCCTAGAGTGAAATAGAATAAGCTGATAAACTTTGATTATAAAAATATAAATAAGCTGTTTAAAAAACGATCCTAAACAGAAAGTTCAAATGGCAAGAAAATATCATCACCACCAAGTGCTTCTCAAACAAAGAAACAAAATTAAGGGATTTCTAGCAGACAGCCAGGGAACAGTAACCAAACAGTAACTAAAATCATAAGATTATAGTCAAACCAACATATCAAATAATATCAAGCTATTTGATGCATTTATCTACAACCAAACAGTAACCACCAGTAGCTATACTTAAAGTGCATACTTTAGTCTAACTGTTAGTTACAAAAGAAACCATGAGCGTCTTTAAAACCAAAAGGACAACTATCAAACTGTATTATCAAACTTTGTTGCCTACCTGGAAAAATCTATGGTAAGTTTGGTGTAAAATGCAAATCTAGACCTACCAATCCATGTATGCTCTAAAAGCTCTAACTAAACATTCAACCGCTTTAACTGCAAGTACACTTGGGAGCAGCTGTTTCACACAAGCAAAGAGCTAAAAGTTGTCTAAAACCACCAAACCATGTTAGAAAATAGATAAAGTAGTCATAATACTTTCACTTCCTCTATTACATAATCCAGCATTCAAAATTTATCAAAGCATACTCCAACAGTCCTAATCACAAATCACAATCTAATCAGTACATAATAATCATCCAAATTCAGTCAAGTTAGCTGATATAAATGGTTAAACAGACACAAAAGAACAACAAAGAAAGCACAATTAAGCAGAAAAACAAGTTAGTCGTCCCAACCATGACTACATACTGCAGGTAACATCATTAAATTGAGCAACAATGAATATTGGATTTTAATAATCCAAACTATCACATATTGACGGATAGTAATCCATACTTACACTTTGACCTGCCTTTCATTTTTTGTTGCCAAGGGCAGTCTTGGTAGCATAATTATCATAAATTTTACGCTCAATTTACATTTGATTTGTACTCTATTTCGCTAGTACGTTTCTCCGTTTCATCCATAACCATTATTGTGAGAAACATCAAGTATAAATCTGCGATGATTATGCAACAGGAATTCATCTTGACAACAAAAGTGCAAGGTAGGATTATCATTGGTCAATATATAAGTATGAATTATTATCGACCTATAAGTCATAGTTAGAATTACTAAGATCCCATTTGCCAAACAAAAACAATGTAACCTATATTATTACATATTAAGCATGTGACAAAATAAATCTATTCATTAGATTCTGTTACAAACAAATACTTAAAACAATATCAATCTCACCAAAAATCAACAAACAAAACAAAACAAAACAAAACCCTAAAAAACTCAAAAACCTAACAGCTAGCATAAACTAAGACCTAATTACTCTTACAGCCATATATAACAACATAATCAAAATAACATCAATCACACCAAAATTCAACAAAACAAAATCCTAGAAACTCAAAAACCTAACGGAAAGCATAAAACAAAAACCTAATCACTCTCACAACAATACAATAACAATGAACAGAATTCGCATTAACACGCGTATACCAGTTTAGTTGACTTCCGATATGAACATCTTCAAAACCTAAATCCTAATTCTTCTAATCCTCTTATGATATGAATACCTCACCAAAATTCAGCATACAAAACCCTAAATAGTTGAAAACCTAACAAAAACACATAACACAATAACAATAAATATCACTCGCGTTAACATGTGTAGACTGGTTTAGTTGACTTACGATACGAACATCTTCAAAACCTGACATCGCTAGTGTTTTGACTTAAGATATGAATATGTTCAAAACCTAAACCCTAATTCCTCTTACGATATAAATACCTCACCAAAATTCAACATACAAACCCCCAGACACTCAAAAACCTAACATCGAGCATAAACTAAAACCTAATTCCTCTTACAACACATAACAATACAATAAAAGTAAATAACACTCGCATTAGCACGCGTAGACTAGTTTAGTTGACAATAAATAGCACTCGACTTGGTGTGCATGGTCTAGCTGACTAACGATATGAATATCTTCAAAACCTTAAACCTAATACCTCTTACAATATGAATATCTCACCAAAATTCAACATACAAAACCCTAGGTACTCAAAAACCTAATTCCTCTTGCAACAACACATAGCAATACAATAACAATAAGCATCACTCGCATTAGCACGCATAGACTAATAGTTCAGTTAACTTAAGATATGAATATCTTCAAAACCTAAAACCTAATTCCTCTTACAACATGAATACCTCACCAAAATTCAACAAACTAAACCCTAGAAACTCAAAAAACCTAACAGCTACCATACACCAAAACCTAATTCATGTTACAACAACATATAACGATATAATCGTAATAATAAAAATTAATAGCACTCTCATTAACAGCGCGTAGACTAGTAAAGTTGACTTACGATATGAACACCTTCAAAACCTAAAACCTAATTCCTCTTACAATATGAATTCCTCTCCAAAATTCAACTAACTAAACCCTAGAAACTCAAAACCTAACAGCAACCACACACCAAAACCTAATTCCTCTTACAACAACAAATAACAATATAATAACAACAACAACAACAATAATAATAATAATAAAAATAATAATAACACTAATAACAATAAACAGAACACGCACTAACAGCGCGTAGACTAGTACAGTTGACTTACGATATGAATATCTTCAAAACCTGAAAGCGCTAGGGTTTTGAGCAGCTCACAGCCGATACCGCCAGCACCGACCATAAGCACCTTCGCACCCTACAAGTTCATCAAATTAACAATGAATTAAACCTAAACTAACAGTTGAATCGAATCGATTCGGTTATTATTATTATTATTATTAAACAGTGCGCTTGAATTGAAACGGTTGAAGGTGTGTGTGAGAATTGCGTGTGTGTGAATACGTGTGGGATAATAAAGGCGCCAAAAGATCTGGCGAGTGACTGACTGTGTGTGTTCGTCGTCTTCACGCAGTTTGACTAAAGGGAAGAAAATGAAGGTTAATGGAAATGAACGGTTTGTGTGTGTTTGTGGTAGTTGGGCGTTATGAACGGGGGTTCAACAATGGACTCAAAACCTTGTGTGTATTTACCCGGTTTCATTTCCGGGTATGGGGCTAGGTTCGGATATGACCAATGTTTTTATAATCGGATCGGACAGCGAATCAGACAAGTAACCGGTTGAACCGCTTGGTCCGGCCGAACAACTTTGCTCCCAAAAACGACGATTAGGGCTAATAAAAAGAAATTTCAAAAAAAATATTTTTTTTCATAATAAACGGGTTCAACCGGTCCGGTTTTCCAGTCAAACCGGTGAACCAGTTCCAACTATTAGCTGAACGATCTACATAGAACCGGACCGGTTGGTGGACCGAATCCCGGTCAACCGGCCGGTCCGATCCGGTCTCAACAACATTGGGTGACTGATTAGACGGATATTAGAAAATTGGAAATTGGTCATACCCGGGTTGAGTTCGAGTCTGGGTATTTTCTCGAAAAATCATATCCTATTCATTAGATTCATGTCAGGTGTAGAAACGGGTATTCAAAAAGCAGGTATTTGAATACCCTATGTCCGAGTATTGAAAAAACCCTATTTTCATGTGTGTGTTTTTTTGGTATAATTTGGGTTTTTTTAAATGGTTGCACTTTTTCTTTTTTGGTATTTTTCAAGTAATTTCGGGTGTAGATCGAATATTTTAAAAACCCAGTTTTGGGTATTGGGAAAACCCGTTTCAGTTCGGGTATGGAACCGGTTCTGATTTTCGGATATTACCGAGTAAAAATCGGGTCCAGTTCCGAGTATCGTTTTGGTATTGAAATGTATATCCTATACATACCCCACATATTGGGTCGGGTACAGGTGTAAAAAATCCTGCTTCGATTTTTTTTCCAAGTTCTGGTTTCTTATGCACCTATACCTTTAGTAATATAATCAAGTACCACACATAGCGTGTGTCGCCCTGATGGTGAATCAAGTAAAAAATAAATTCGTCAGTGCCGAAACACAACAAATTGACATATTTAAAAATAAAAACCACGTGTTGCGGTGGTTCACGGACACTAAGGTGGTGTTTTTTTTTGTCTGAAGATCTTTATGGCCTCTGCGCCGCGCAGACCTTTAGGTTCGCAAACTATTTGTTTTTTCTAAAGACAGTTCATTAAAAAACATCTTCGCGCCCTTTTATCACATAAGACATGGGCATTCCTCTTTTCAAGTCTTATGTATCTTCTATATCATTCAAAATCCTAGCCTTCCTTTCATTCTACCATCTCCTCCCCTACCATCTCCTCCACAGCCGGCGCTGCACCACCGGCGACCTCCACTGCCGACCGCCACTACTCCTCCACCAACCCCAGCCAATCGCCGCTGCCTTTTTCCCAACATCACCGCCACCGCACACTGCTCCGCCACCTCTAGCCTAGGGATGGCAGTGAAACCCGAACCCGATGGGAAAACCCCGATACCTGACATAATTGGGACGGGTCTTACCCGTCCCATTAGGGTTTGGGACGGGTATGGGATTAGTTTTTAAATTTTTCGCGGGTTTGGGACGGGTCTGGGATTTATAATATACCCAATTACCCGACCCGATTACCCGATAATATGGACCTATTTACCCGATTATGTACCCGAAGTACCCAATAACTATATATCTATATACATATATATATAATATACGTACATATATATATACACATATGTATACATATGTAAATATAAAAATTAATATTTCTAATTTGTGTTAACTGTTGTATTAATTTTTTTACATTATAGTAATGTTCAAGATTATTAAAAGGATTTTGTGTGTTTATATCAATAAGCAATCAATTAAAAAAAACATATTGACCAATTGCATATTGTCAAAACCTGACGGGTATATCCGATGGGTATTTTTAATAAACTAACGGGTATACCCGAAACCCGTGGGTATACCTGAGACCGGATGGGTAATTACCCGATAAATACCCAACGGGTCTGGGACATGGTTTTATAAACGGGTCTGGGTCTGGAAATATCTAAACCCGTCCCAGACCCGACCCATTGCCATCCCTACTCTAGCCGTAGCTGCCACTCCACCACCGTCTACCATCTACCTTGTCATGTTTATTTCTTCAAGATTTGATAGTCTATTCACCATACTTGTAATTATTCTATTATTACTAGTTAATTTGTTGTTGAATAAAGATTGTAGAAGGTTTAGATTTATGAATGTGTTGTTTGATTTTTTGTTAAATTGTACAATTATTACTAGTTTGTTGTTGAATAAAATTTGTAGAAGGTTTATGAATGTGTTGTTTGATTTTTGTTTTAAAAAATCGGTTTATTTAATTTTTTTGTTTATTATAGCAGTGTGCAGACGTTAAAAAACAAACAGTCTTCTTGTTGCAGACTGCAGAGATTTGGTCCACCTATTCTGCTGCAAATGTTTGCAGATATGGTCAGCAGACTACAGGCATTTTACCTCTAAAAAACAAACAACACCTAATTCGATCTCGGTTTGTTGCACTGAAAGAAAAAAAATCAAGCAATGAAACTCGTTAATTATTTACTGTGGATACATATAGATACTTTTCTCTAGTGGTAGGACTGTTACTGGCTTGATGGTCTAGTCCGTATACAAGTCGAATGCGTATGTTGACATTGTGCATCAATTTTCAAACCTACTTAATTTATAGTTATAGATACCGTTTGTATATAAATTAAATAGAAATACTTAATTGTAAAATTTGTAACAACAATATATAACTACAGGAAAGCAATAAAATGTCGTCCATGGCCAATATGATGTAGACCCGATTTGTACCCGTTAATACCTGAAAATCAGAACTGGTTCCATACCTGGAACCGATTTTTTCCAATACCCGAGAGCGGGTATTTCAAATACCCGATTTGGTATCCAAAATTACCCGAAAATTACTTGAAAAATACACAAAAATACCCCAAAAAGTGCAACATTTTAAAAAACCAAATATATATCCGAAAAATACTAGGAAAAAACCCAAATATAGGGTTTTTTCAACACCAAGAAACATGGTATTAAAATACCCGACCCGAACCCTATGCATAAAGTATGGCTTTTACTAGAGACAATACTCGGACCCAACCCTGACCCGGATATTACCAATACACAATTTTTCAATACCCGAACCAGGTTCCATACCCAAAACCAGGTATTGAAAAAACCCGATTTGTGCACCTGATAATTAGTTATTGGGCTAAGCAATTGGGCTTAATTATTTTTATCAAAGCAAACGTGGGCTTCAGCCCACATGTATCCATCCAATCCAAATCCCTCTGTTCTTCAATTAACCAAAACCACCAAAACCTCAAAACCCTAATTCTCAATTCAATTCAACACCTTCAATTTTCAGCTTCAATTTCATAATAATAATCACAAATCAATGGTGAAGAATAAGAACGGTGAAAGCCAGTACAGTCTGGCCTCTGTCTACGTCACCAATTTGCCCTACACTTTCTCTAATTCTCAGGTAATCTATTATTATTATTATTATTATTATTATTATTATTATTGTTAGTATGTATTACGTTTATGTATCTGTGTGAACATGATTATTATTAAACTGTAAGTAAATTTATTTGACTTAATTTTTCATGCTCATGTATTATTATTATTGTTATTATTATTATTATTATGCATTACGTGTATGTATCTGCGTGAAAATTATTATTATTAAACTGTAAGTAAATTTATCTGACCTATTTTTTCATGTTCATGTATTATTATTATTATTATTATTATATGTATGTATCAGTGTGAAAATGATTATTATTAAAGTGTAAGTAAGTGTATTTGACTGACCTAATTATTTTGCAGTTAGAAGAAACATTCAGTGATGTCGGACCGGTTAGACGGTGTTTTATGGTTACAGAGAAAGGTAAGGTTATAGATTGAATGTGTGCATTGTATAATTTAGGGGTGCAAACGAGCCAAGCTGTTCCCGAGCTCGACTAGGCTCGTTTAACATATACAGAGCTTGAGCTCGTTAATAGTTTTTCAAGCTTGAGCTTGGCTCGTTTACTATTTTTGGATTTGTATATATATATATACTTATAGTTATTTATGTGTGTATTTTTCATTTCTAATTTTATATATAACATAATATACATTATCTAGTTATTTTTCATAACATTATATATATTAACTAATAATTATTGTATATATATAACTAAAATTATATGAATGACAAGCTCGTTTAGGCTTGCGAGCTGGCATGGGCTCGTTTAATAAAAACGAGCTTATTTTTAAGCTTGGGCTCGGGCTCGGGCTCGTTTAAGCTCGGCTCTATGGAGCTTTTTCACGAGCTGAAAGATGTTATAATATGAAGTATTACGTGTACAGCTTTCACTTGAGTTTGGTGGAGTGAGTTAGCCTGCGCTTATAGAGTTGGTTGTTAGTTATTGTTGTTATTCTTTATGTCTCTTCATCTATATATTGAGGATAGCATTGTATTGTAAACTTGACTTGATTCATTGCGATAGATTGAAATGATAATACCTGTCTATATGAAGTTACAAAGCAAACTGTGCAATTTGACTAACGAATCTTATAAGTTTGTGGTTTCAGATTAACAGCTGCATTTTCATTAGAATTTACAAGAGCTAATGCCATCTAATGTTAATTGAATCGAGAAGCGGGAAGAAATGATGGGATAGTCTTTATGGAAAAATGCACAATATGATTATTTATCCCTATAGTTACATTTAATTTTAAGTTACATTTAATTTTAACTTTTAAGTGCTGAAAAATGACGCGTAGTTTAGACTTTCCAAGAAATCTGCTAAATAATGTTGTTTGCCTATGTAAGGGCTATTTCTGTTGCTTAATAAAATTGTCATGTTTGATTTCTGGCTAGACATTGTTGAGCTAAATCATCACTTAAATAGTTTTCAGCATTGGTCAATAAATAGTTTCAGGAAGTTTGACCAAAATAGGAAACATTATGGTTAATACAAATCATTCCAACATGAAATTGTGGCAATTTTATATAATGGTTGGTAAGAATAGAGTAATATGTTTATTTAGTCTCTATCCCAGTTTTACAATACAAAAACACTAAACTAAGATATAATTTTTTTAGTATCATTTTGTTTAAAATTCGAGCCTTGTTTTTATTATTAGAAACTGAAAATTTTACATGTGTTTGTGTTTTACAGGGTCGAATGAACACCGTGGCTTTGCTATTGTTCAATTGTAAGTGTGTCAGGGCAATATTGTTCTTTTTTGTTTTGTTTACTCATATTCTTTTTCATATATCTCTAAATAGGCTACCTTTTTTACTTTTGGTTTATATTTTCATCGACAGTGCTGTGACTGATGATGCCAAGCGTGCAATTGAGCTGAAAAATGGTTCTTCAGTTGGAGGTCGCACCATTGGAGTTAAACAGGCATTGCATAGGGCCCCACGCGAACAAAGACGATCTAAAGGAAATGAAGGTTCATATAACTTTTGTTTCTATGAATACTCTTTAAAATACGATTGCTTGTTTAAACATTTGATTTTATGCATACTTTTTAAACTTCAGCGATTCCATCTGGTGATACTATTAAGGCAAAGAATGCCGATGATGATATTGCTAATGATATTAAGGATGACAAGGATGACTCATCAACACCCTTATTAAATCATAAACCAGCACAAGATACTCAAGAAAAAGGTTCCTATAATTATTCGTTTTTTGAATCAATACTTCTGGAACCTTATACTATCACTAAAGTACTAAAGTGACGCCTCTTAAATATTCAGGAAAAAGCAAGAAGCCAAAGAAAGCAGTGACCCCATTGAAGACTGAACATGTAGAGGATAATTCATCAGAACCAATAGTAAAGCAGAAACAATCTGGTTCTCAAGAAAAAGGTTTCAACATGCACACAGTTTTTATTTACTGCTACTTGAATTTTCTACTATCGCTAAAGTACTAAAGTGACTCCTCTTAAATATTAGGAAAAAGTAAGAAGCCGAAGAAAGCAGTGACCCCGTTGAAGACCGAACTTGTAGAGGGTGATTCATTAGAACCAGTAGTAAAGAATAAGCAATCTGATTCTCAAGAAAAAGGTTTCAACAATCACAGTTTTTATTTACTGCCACTAGAATCTTCCACTATCAATAAAGTGACCCCTCGTTTTATAAATATGCAGAAAAAGTTGATAAGCCGAAGAAAGCAGTAGTTCCCTTGAAGACTGAACGTGTAGAGGGGGCATCTTCAGAAAAGCAAAGGTATTTTAAAATCCTTTTATTTGATTGGATGATACACTTGTCTGTCTATGATATTTACATTTTGAAACTTTTATACTGTAAATCTTTAATTGTTAATGCTATAAACAGGGTTGCGAGGACGGTTATAATTGGTGGACTTCTTAATGATGACATGGCAGAGGCTGTTCACAGTCTTGCTAGAGAATGTGGGACCGTGTCTTCCATAACGGACCCTCTTCCAAAAGAAGAAATTAAACATCATGGTAAATACTTTATATTATACTTCAAGGGTTTATGATATTATGAGCATATAGAAGAGATATAGATGAAATTATCTTTATATAATACTTCAAGGAATCTTATTTTTTATGTTGACTTTTACAGGACTTGTTCAAGATGGATGCAGATTAGGTGCCTCATCTATAGTCTACACAAGTGTCAAATCGGCCCGGGCTTGTGTTGCAAAGGTGCACCAGAAGAATCTAAACGGAGGCACAGTGTGGGCCCGCCAGTTAGGTGGAGAAGTAAGCCTGTTTAACAATTTTACAAATTTATAAACTTTTCAAAAAGTTTTATTATAAGAAGCTCAAGTTTCTATGTGCTGAAATTTGCTTCATTATCTTATTATTAGAAACCTGTGATTCTCTAATGTTTTCTGTAACTGATACCAGGGTTCCAAGGTACAAAAGTGGAAGCTTATTATAAGGAATCTTCCTTTTAAGGTAAATTAAGTTCTAGTTATGTTGTATTAACTGTTTACAAGACGCGGGCTTTAACTTATTAAAATTACATACAGGCGAGTGTTGATGAGATAAAAGAAATGTTTTCAGCAGCAGGCCTTGTATGGGATGTATTTATTCCTAAAAAACCTGATACTGGGTACATCATTTTTTTTATATCTAGGGTTCCTTCTAGTTCATATTGTATTTGTTTAAAACCATATCGTCCTTCTTTAGGCTGGCAAAGGGATTTGCATTTGTTAAATTCACATGCAAGCAGGATGCAGAAAATGTAAGGATAATGATATGCATAAGTTGCCTATTTTTTTCCTACCCATTTTGCAATTGTTTTTAACATCTTTTTAAAACTTATTTTTTTTTCAGGCAATACAGAAATTCAATGGAAAAAACTTTGGTAAAAGGCCCATTGCTGTTGATTGGGCTGTTCCAAAGAAAATTTATACAGCTGGTTCTCAGGCTGCTTTAGAAGATGGTAACTTTGCTCTTTACAGTTTACACTTGCTTTCATTTTTAGAATATTTTGATATATTAAATTTGTTTGTTTGTTTCTTTATTAATTAATATAAATTATAAACTTTCATAATCTAAGTTCAAGGTATTTACAGGAGATAAAGAAAGTGAAGGGGATTATGAGAGTGATGATGAAGATGACCATGAAGAAATGGACAAAAACACGCAGCATTCTATTAAAGATGCTGACATGTCAGATGAGTCTGACGACACTGATTTGGTCAAAGAAGAAGCCAATTTTGATGAAGAAGCAGATGTTGCTAGAAAAGTTTTAAACAGCTTCCTTTCTTCGAATGAAAACGCCGCGTCTGCCAATCAGAGTGATGAAACCGTGGATGTAAACAAAACTTCGACCAAAACTGAAACATTGACCAAATCCGAAAAGTCAAATGTTAGACCAGTTGAGACAGAAGAAGAGGTGGCGAGAACACTTTTTATCTCCAATCTTCCTTTTGATATTACTAACGATGAAGTAAGACAACGGTTCATAGGATTTGGTGAAATCCAGTCGTTTTTTCTCGTTCGACATGAAATCACCAAGTAATACTACCTGTCTAGATTAATAATTTATCTATTTTTGATTGTGCTTACTATTTATTATAATTAATTAATAAAAATGTTGTAATTATTTGTAGGAGGCCAAGGGGAACTGGATTTCTTAAATTTAAAACGATTGAAGGTGCTGATGCTGCATTTAAAGCGGCAACTACAGTAGCTGGTTTGGGGATTTTTCTCAAAGGCAGGCTGTTAAAAGTTTTGAGGGCTTTAGATAGAAAAACAGCTCAGAATAAAGAGGCAGAAAAGAAAATAAAGGAAGAAGTTGATCACCGCAACCTCTATTTAGCTAAGGTTGGTTATAATTATTTTTATCTGTTTCATAGAGGGACAAAATGGTCAGAACGGGTGATGGGCAATATTTTCAGACCCGGACTGCACATCGACCTGGACGCGTTACCGGATCACAGGTCGGACCGTGACCCGGATGATGTCATAACTAATATGTATATAAAATAATAATATAATTACACTTTACCTCCTAATTCTAAGTAATAAAATCAAACTGAAGTATTGATACTAAGGCAAGAAAAACTTGGAAAACACAAGAAAATAAAACTATTAAACTAATAACGGGTAAACTGATGGTGGTGAACGTGGGATTTTAGTTTTATGCTTGCATGACTTTCCTTTTAAGCCTCCATACCTGTTTTCAAATGACATTTGAATCGCAAACCCACGGGAATCATCATTAATAATGCCTGGTTGGTTGGCATTTGGGATTTTCTTTAACCCTTCAAGCCGGTCTTTTGTCTTAGTTCGAATCCTGACTTGCACATCGTTTTTGATTTAATAGAAAAAGAGGTTTTACTGGTTCGCCCGCCGGTTCACCGGTTCCGGTCGGACCATAAACCGCTACACCAATTAGAAAACGGGTATATGATGTGAACCGGACCGGAATTCTCGACTGGTCCCAGTCGGACCGGTCGAACCGGCTGGTCCGGTCCGGGTTTCAAAACATTGGTGATGGGTGGGACTTTGGTGACTCGTTTGACCACTGTTAACTCGGGACTGTCAAATGATGCTATTTTTGCTTTATCAGGAAGGTTTAATTCTTGAGGGTACTCCAGCTGCTGAAGGAGTTTCAGAGAGTGACATGTCAAAACGTCGATCGTAAGTGTATAAAATAATCAGTTTGGTTAAACAAGTTTTGCAACTTGAAGTTGCAACTTTGGTTTTGGTTCTCTAGGTCTAATAATAGCTTCATACCAATTGAGATGAAACTAAATATTTATAAGTGAACTAAAATTTATCTTTTTTTTTTAACCTAATTTTAAGACTTTTATCTTCGTTTCACAATGTGCGTCTTTTTTTTTTCTTCAAAAAGTAGTCTTTTTATTGTCATTTCATTTTTGCTTTTGATTATTAGTATTTACATAATTATATCTTTTTTTTTTGAATTTGCAGGTTGGAACAAAAGAAGGCGACTAAACTTAAATCTCCAAATTTTCATGTCTCAAAGACAAGACTTATTATATACAATGTACCAAAGTCAATGACCGATAAACAGCTTAAAAAACTTTGCTTGGATGCGGTTACATCTCGTGCTACAAAACAAAAGCCTATGATCCGTCAGGTAACCTATTTGACCTGTTTTTATTTATTATTTATTATTATTATTATCATTTTTAATCTAAATATGTTTTATATCAACTGTGTGAGATAAAAATAACTAAAATTGACCAATTTACAACCTAATGGGTCAAAATTGTCATTTATAAGTTTCGTAGCTTCTATACATTGCTTTTTCTTATATTAGTAATTGCTTTGTGTAGATCAAGTTATTGAAAGATTCTGTCAAAGGAAAAGAACTTTCAAAGAATCATTCCCGTGGGGTTGCTTTTATTGAGTTTTCAGAACATCAACACGCACTTGTTGCTCTCAGGGTTCTTAATAATAATCCTGGTATGTTTTTGTTTTAACAGATTGCCAATTGAGGCGGGAAAATGGGTGGGTTGACTTAAGTTGGCTTTTTGGGCTCGGGTCAAAATTGTCTTACGTCATGATCAGGTTGCGTGACACAAAGTAACTTTTTATAAAAAAAATAGTGTCAATATAACTGCGAACGATATAATTTCAATCATAACCTTATTTTTTGATTTAAGTGATTTAACAAGTTTCATGAAATTTAAAATATAAACCATTTATACGGTTCAAAATAGGTTCGGTCCAAAATGGCTAATTTTTGGGTTGAACCCGAAAAACCTTTTTGATAAATAATTGGTGTGTCAATAAGATTATTAGAAGTTATATTAGTTTATGCAATTAAAAATTTTTTGACATGTTTTTTTTATATATAATAATTAGAAGTTATATTGATAAATTTTTGATCTTATATGTCAAGAGATAAATCATAGCCCGGGTTGAAATTGCGTCCTGTAATGTTGACCCTGTACGGTGGTCAATCATATAGTCTAGCATTGTTATCTTAATAATCTTCATTAATTATTTTTTTTTTCAAACGTTTTTTATGGAACATAGAAACTTTCATTCCCGAGCATCGTCCAATTGTGGAATTCGCTCTTGACAACGTCCAAAAATTGAAGCAACGTAACGAGAAAATCGAATCTCAACAGAAAGGATTTGGTAACAACGATGGTAACAATGACGAAAACACAGAGAATAAAACCAATTTTCACAGACCCATTGACCGGTCAAACAACTCGTCAAGAAAACGCAAAACCCCAGAAAATAGGAAGGATAAGACATCAGAACCCGAAACCAAACCCACCAGAGGCTCTAAAGAACTGTTGGAGGCTCAAGAAGGAGGAAAAGAACTAAGGGCCCGTTTTGCAGCCCGCCCCGGGCCCATGAATGTAGTTGATGCACCCAATAACAAGAGGTCAAGGGATCAAATATCGTTACGTAATGGCGATATGGGCTCAAATAAAAGAAGGAAAAATAAGGACCCGTTAGGGCAAGACTCGGTGGATAAACTTGACATGCTTATCGAGCAATACAGATCCAAATTCTTGGGAAACCGAACGAACAAAAGTGAAAGTGAAAACCAAGGTTCCAAACGGCTTGGACGGTGGTTCCAGTCTTAGGCTCACAATGGCTCGGATGGTGGCTCGAGTTATAGTTTTGGTATGTTGTGTAACCTTTTAACTTAAATTTGTGCTTATTACAAGTTATTATCTCTACATGTTAGAAACTGAAGTTTGGACCGTTCAAAAAATTTTGAAAATATTCTTTCCTTCATCTTTTTTATGAACAATTTTTTGTTTAGTTTGAGCTTTTTTAAGTTCGTTCATTCGTTTAATCTAAGAGAGCTCGAGCTTTGGCTCGTTTATTATTTATTATATATTATGCACGTATAATGTATATATATGTGTGAACCCTCGGGTGGGCAAAAGTGAAATTGCACTAATTTTGTCGTTAATTTACTAATCTCGTGAAAATAACGTTAAAAGTGGCGGAAGGTTAATCAGGCATCATGTGGTGGCGCTGATAGCCGAAAGACAACGGTACACGCACCAATCGGCAGGTGTCCCGGTGGTTGAATGTTATGTGCCTTATGTCCACGGCTTGGTGCAAAACTACTATTGAGCCGGGGGTCTCACCGGAAGCAGTCTCTCTATTCCTACGTGGTAGAGGTAAGGCTGTCTACATCTTACCCTCCTCAGACCCTACCATAGCTTTGCTATTGGTGGGATTTACTGAGTACGATGATGATGATATTATGCGGTATGTATACATTATATGATAATGTATATTAAAAGTTAAAGTTTTGAAAACCATCATCATCATCGTACTCAGTATATCCCACCAATAGCAATGCTATGGTAGGGTCTGAGGAGGGTAAGATGTAGACAGCCTTACCTCTACCCCATAGGGATAGAGAGGCTGCTTCCGATGAGACCCCCGGCTCGATAGTATTTTTGCATCAAGCCTTGGACATAAGGCACATAGCACTCAAATCATCGGGACACCGGCTGATTGGTGCATGTGCCCTTGTCTTTCGGCTATCAACGCCACCACATGATGCCTGATTAACCTTCCCCCACTTTTAACGTTATTTTCACGAGATTAGTAAAATAACGTCAAAATTAGTGCAATTTTACTTTTGCCCACCCGAGAGTTCACACATATATACATTATATGCGTGCACCGCCAGCAGGGTATAGTTTTGAAAACCATGCACCAGTTATTTAACATTCACTAGTTCCATGTGGGAAGCTTGGTGCTTGTTTAACTTTGTTAATTTTCCTTGTAATTTACCTTCCGGCTTGTTCTTTATTCTTGTCTTACATTTGTATTATGTGGGCTTCTTGCGGCTTGCAAACGGTCTTTTCTTTTTTTTGAAGCTTGCCTTTCAAAAATAAATAAATAAATAAATAACATATGACACTAACCACACAACTTTAATATACCTTTAAAGTTCTATTATTTACATAATTAATTCTACATCTTTTTAATATGATAACATTTAAGTTGCATTAAGTTACACAAACAACCATATTATTGAATTATATGAACCGATACCATAACAAAATGAACCCATACCAATTGAGTCTTTTTCGGGTTTAAGGCACCTAGTTTACATTCATCAATACCAATTGGATAATTTTTTAGATAATAAATCTAGTCAAGTTAGGTTTTGTGAAGTTCGGGCTCGAATATGTGTTTAAGCTTCAATCTATACTCGAATTTGGCCATGGTTCAAATTTGAGTTTTCAACGAGCAATCTCGACTAACTTACGAGCGGTGTAACTCATTAGACCTACAATATACACAATTGAACCACCATTTACTAAACTATTATTCTTGTGCAAGAAAAAGTGAAACATTGATAGAGTCTTCCATTGAGCTTTGATGTATATAGATTTGGACCATTTGGTTGGACTAGGGTTTTAAATAGCATCAATGGTGGGCCCCACCCTAAGTGAAATGTGTAAGTTACAAGTCTTTAATGCATAGGTGGCCTTGGTGGATTGAGTTTGAAATTGAAGCCATGATTTTGACATTTTATGTGCATCCATGTGCCATGCCATGCAAGGTATTGCTTAAGTTACACTAAATGTGATGGTGGTAGAATATTGATTAATATGTTAATTTTTTTTATAAGTGTAGAGTTGTTGCTAACATATTTACAAAAATGCCCTTTTTAAAAGTGTATTTAATAGTTATTTATGTATTTTCTAAATGTTTTGATTTAATTCATTACTTTTTTACAATGAAAGAGAAAACATTTTTTTTAATTGCAAAACCGAGTCTTTCATAAACTACATTGATAGATCTTTTAGTCATAAAATTACTATGATCCACTGGACTCGGGTAAGTAGTTTCACAACCTCAGGCACGAGGAAACCAAAAGTATCAAATGCAAATAGTATGAACTATGAACACGTGTTGGTTGTCAAGAAACACTTTCTTGTGCTTAGTCACTTTGCATGAAACAACTTTTAAACATGTCTGACAGATCTTTCAGATCCACACACACATACGTGTTTCCCTCTCATCCATCCAAAGACCAAATGCCAGCTAGTCTGAGTGTGGATCATTCTACTGGTGAGTTGGTCAAGAAATTCATAGGTATTTATTTTTCAACAAAAATCCTGGCGCATTTGTTGAAAAATCCAACACTATCTACCAATCCTGGCGCATTTCTCTTTAGGCTCATCATATTTGGTTAATAATAATATTGGTATCATTAGTGTTGGATTCATGAATGGTAATAAAATGATAGTTACAATAGAGCCTATGCCAAAGTTTCAATTAATTCCTGCTAATATCTACGCAAGGAAATTAAATAAAACCAAATGAAACCAACTTTGTTCGACTATTTTTTTTATTAATACTTGAAACTGTCGTTGAAAAGGTCATTGATGTTAAAAATGTTGTACTGCGACAAGCAAGGGAGTTCATAAACCATAGAAACCGAATGAGCACCAAAATATAAATAAATCAATTGGTTTTAGAGTAACGGTTTAGCCGATGGTTTAAGTTGTGGAACTAACCATGTAACCAAAGTTCAAATTGACCGGGTTTACATATAGCAAACTAACAAAAGCTAGAACTAACAATATGATTAGTTAATAAAAGTATCTTGAATAAAAATCGACCTAATCGTCATACCTAACCATTTTTGGACTATTTAGCTAGTACGACCGATCCAACCAACCGCTCAACCCAACCATTTGGTTTGTTATTGTCTGAAACAGTATTTACTAGCTCAGCCTAAGTGTTCGGTTAAAAACTGTCAAAGTAGAACGTAAAATTCTCTTAACAGTATGTATTTTATTTTGCCTAATAAACAGTAACTTTTTTTAAAGATACAACTTTAACCATAAAAGAAAATTGTTTCTTTATTTTTCCAATATCATCTCAAAAATTTGATAAACTACAGTTTTTTTTATTTCCCCTTAACATTACTGTAATACAAGTAATATGTTAGTATTGAAGTGTAGAACTTATTTAATTGTCAACGAGCTGGTGGTAGAGTGATAAGGGAGATACCCAGTGTTTCATGTGACTCATGTTCGAATCCTGCTCTATCATTAGTTTCGGCGGCACCGATTATGGGAGAGTAGGCGAGTAGGTGTGTTTTACTAGTTGAATTCTTAAACTGAACAGATTTATCTCACTGCATTGTTGTGCCTTTGGGCGGGTGTTCACGAGTGTTGGTCTTAGATCAGGGTTTTTATCAAATTAAAAGACGAGTATATCCTGATATAATAAATTTAGCTGGTAGTTCATTTGAAGGTTTCGTGGGTCATAGACGAAGGAAAAAGACCTTATATTAATGAATAATAATTGAAAGAGAGATGAGATGTGGAAGCCAGGTATGCTAATTGATACAGCCACATGTTCTTGCTTTTGTCATTTCATGCATTTAAATCATTAACAATTGCATCATTTTCGGTTTGCTTTATTCCTTTAATAGACTTTCCTTCTTATCAAACACCACCGACTCTTTTATCATTTGGTACATTTTTATATTTTTGGTTTATAATTATTTTAAAATTTGTGTCACTTGAATATTGAATAATTTGGTTAAACTTAAAAACTCTAATATATCATATGTTTTACATAAATCTCGGGGTGTTGTTTTACCCGAAACCCGAATACCAAACCAGATCCGAAGTAACCCGAACCCGATTGAGATGGAATCCGAACAATCTAAAGCCAATTAATATAGGACTCGGAACCCAAAACCCGAAGGTAGCATTTAGTACGGTAATTGGGTTTAAAAGTTTAATCGAGCTAACCCAGTTAACCCGAATTTACATTAAAAAATGTCAGTTATACATACATTAACAATAAAGAAGTCTAGTTTTCTTTCCATATGTTTAGACTGACGATTTGAAGCTTTCTTTTTAGTTTGAAAAAATATCCGTTTGAATACATGTGGTTTGATCGTTCATATCTATTTTTATACGATTTTGAAACCTTTAACGCTTTGAATACAAATATATTTTAACTATACCAATTTGTATACAACTTCCAAACGGAGTTAAACAAATCTGTTACTTTCGTCAATTTCAATTAAAAAAATTAATCCTTGCCTTCTTTAAACCCTAACACCCCTCTTTGTTCATACGTCTCCCCCAAATACTTCATTTAAACCTTAACTCCGTCTTCCCCAAATTCAACGATGGTAATTTGCAATTGTGTTCTCTAGTAGCAGAAATTGTCTCGGGGCTTCTGAATTCGATTAAGAATCACGAAGAAATGGTCCGGAAACGAGATATGGAGAACAAGAGATTGAAACATGTTCTATTTAGTAGTCTGGTTTTCTTTATAATATATTATCTTGCCAATTAACATGAAAATTGGGTAATCGTTTATAAAGGTCAATTTGTAGATTTGTTAAATGTATCTGGATGATTTTACAAGTTATGAAATGAAAGTTTGCATTTAGTTTTGTTTATGATATGCTCGATTGGATCATTTTTGGCTTTATGGATATAGACAAGTATTATGAATGTTCATTTTTTTTTATCTTCTAGTGTCATTAAAGGATTTTTAATTTTTCTTGAACGGGCCATTAAAGGATTAATCTGCATTATATCATTTACCAGATCATTACAGGGGGTTAATTTTTAATTGAAAATGACTAAAGTACCCCTGACGTATTTGGGGTTTAACAGATCTGTTTAACTCCATTTAGAAGTTGTATACAAATCGATATGATTAAAATATATTTGTATTCAAAGCGTTAAAGGTTTCGAAATGGTATACAAATAGATGGAACGATCAAACCACAGGTATTCAACGGAAATTTTTTCTTTTAGTTTATATGATTTAAGTCTCAATCGTCCATAGAAACCCGAATATTGATTAACCCAACCATAATAAACCCTAAACCAAGTAACCAAAACCGATTAACCCACATTTCATTTAGGTCGGTAAATTGGTATGATTTCTTAACATAAACCCATATTACTGACTCAAAAAACCCTAAACCGAATTAAAGACTCAAACAACACCCCTACTTAAATCTCAAACCCTATGAGAGGATATATTAAATACATATTAACCTTGATATTAATTAGAATCCAATAAAATGATACAAATTATTGAAACATGGGTCCTGTTGTTATGATTCATTGTCATACACGTAAGGATTTATGTTTTAAAATTATATCCCTCAACACGTTTTCTTTAGGTGAATATGGGACCTATGATAATAACATAATCCAACAAGAAAAATCTATAATCTTGTCCATAATAATAAAATTAAGATTATTTTGAAATAACAATGATTAATAAAGTATAAACTATAATCTTGTCCACAATAATAAAATTAAGATTATTTTGAAATAACCCGCGAATTACCGGTCAGACTAGTTAAACCACAAACCGCTTAATTGTTTTTACTTCGGTTCGGGTCAGGGGCGCACCTTATGAGGAGGGGGGGGGGGGGGTTCCCGCTCACTCCCATTTTTTCGCTTCGTAGGGTAAATTTTCGCAATTTTTTCTGAAAATTTTTATAGGTATGGAGCGCGATCACCCCTCTTTGATTTTCGTCACCCATTTGACTTAACGCAAGCTTTGTCGCTAGTCCGGGTTGTAAATGCTAGTAGCATAAAAATATTTCTTTAAAAATATATGAAAAATTAAGGGTATTGTAGAAGAAGATATAGAAAAGGATAATATAGATGAATGACCCTAAAAAAGCCCCTTTAGTGCCCATGCTCTTTGAAGTATTAACCACTTCTTGGACACAACATTATGACTAGTCTCAATTTTGCTTCCATTTTCATTTTTGCCATACTTTTATGTCATCTTGTCCAAAAATCTTCATATTAAAATTAACATTTTTTCTACTAAAAACAATAGTAATGGATACGCGAATAAATTTTGTGTATCAACTTTATTCATGAATAATACAGAAAAAATAGCAGAAGCTTTAATAAATTCATAAAAAAATAGACGGTCGATAAAAGTTTACTTATAAATAATCAAATCAAATCAAATCAGGCTTGTACATTATAAACTTATGATGATACTAGTAAGTAATAACCTAAATGAAATGAATTTGATATTTCGTATGAATATACTAACAATAGTTATTTAATTTTTTATTGTCAAGAGATAATCTAGATATGTGTTAAGAGTCATGATTCTTGAATGCCCAAAACAAAAAATTTCAACAGCAGTATTTTTTTATTCTACACCTGTACTGTGACTAATAAATACTAGCAATTTTAAAACACACACATACATGCATATAATATATAAGGATATTGATTTTAATGATCCGAACTTTGGGCTATTGTTAATTTCAACTTATGAAATTCAATAGGTTAATCCTAACTTTCATTATATTGGCCTCCATCAAGCCTTTTTCTAACGGAGACTAACCTGGTTAAATTTAGGAAAAAAAAAGCCATTTCTCCAAATTTAGGGGGACAATGAAAACGGTAATTAAACTTCAAAACCCACCACCATCTCCGCCGCCACCGCCACAATTGTCCCGCCGCCGCCGCCACCACCACTTTGCAGACCACCTGTATGCAGATAGGTTTATGAAAGGATAGTCTGAAAATTTATATTACTAATTAATATATAATGGTGGCGGCGGCGGCAGTGGCAGCGTGGCGGGACGATGGAGGTAGCAATAGCGATGGTGGGTTTTGAAGTTTAATTACCTTTTCATTTGCCCCCGCAAACTTTGAGAAATGACATTTTTTGCCCTATAACTAACTGGATTAGTCTCTGTAAGAAAACTGCTCAATGAAGACTAATATGGTGAAAGTTGGGATTAACCTAGGAAATTTTTAAATTGGGAGTAATATCGACCCATGGGCCAAAATTCAGATTATTAAAATCCAATATCCCAATAATACATATATATATATATATACATATATATATATATCGGGTTAGATTAAAATAAAAACCTACTTGAGTTGTGAAAACTCTAGAAACTCATTCTCAACCACATGTTTTTAATTAAAGATTAAATCTTGTGGTCCACAATTAAAGTTAATAAAAAATGTTAACATAAATATAATTTTTTCTCTCTCCTAAAAACATATAAAAAAGTTAGTAAAAAAATGTTAAAAAATAGCAAAACAGTTTTTTTTTAATGTTTCGATGTTTATATTAAATGTTACAACATATATTACATATAACAAAAAAAAAAAAAACGATGTTACATAGGATTTTCACAACTCAAATAGATTTTCATTCTATACTTTTCATATATATATATTATCCAACATAACAGTGGACAAGTTATTGGTATTCAGTATTCACTAGTGTTTTTTATTCATGTCACATGATTCACATAACATTTATTATGAGACAAAGGTACAAACAAATTGACTACAAGTACACACTTTACCATGTGTCATGTGTGCAGGATTTGGGCATCTTCTTTGTAGTTTAATTTTTGTTATCCACCAAAATGTTAAGAAATAAGACATATTTTTGTATTGGAGATATTTATAAGGAAATAAAAAGGGATGTTTATTGCACAATCAATTTTTAAGTAAATAGACCAGTATAGTTAAACACTTACACTGTATTCTTGAGTTTTTTATTTAAGGGTTTAAAAAAGAAAAGATAAGAAATTTTTTTTGTTTCATTCTTGAGTTTTTTTATTAAAAGAAAAGTTAGGTTTTTTTTCCTCCAAAACTTTCTTGCCAATATGGCCGGATTATTTGGAAAAGTTTATATATTACTAATTTACCCATCTTTTCCTTCCTATCTAACTCAATAATGAGGGTATAATTATAAAGTTACAATTTTTTTTCCTATATTTTCCTTTCTATCTAACTCAAGAATGTAATTAACACTTTCTTTTCTTTTATTTTAACTCGAGAATGTATTTTAAGTATATAATTTCTTTTCCTTTATTTCCTTATCCAATCTTATCATTTCTTTTTCTTGTATTTTAAACCCGAGAATGCAATGCTAGTATTATATATAAGAGCAACTACAACGTAGAGATCGCCCACTAATGTCTGGATGAGGGGAAGGCAATGAACGATGATGCGATGGATCACATTGACGTGGAGCAGGTTTATGGGTGTGATGTCCGGATCTGCAAACCTTGTTCAGATGAAGAGGTGGACCCTCCCTCTCACAAACATAGTGCACGAGTGTGTGCACACAATGTGTGTGTGGGTTTGTGTATGTATGTTGTGGAATTTGCGATCTTTTGATTAGGATAAACAGTAAGTACACTATATGTTATGGTCATTGGATACTTTTTAGTAGTAATATATTCTTGGCAACAAACGTGAAAACTGAAAGTATCATTAGTTATCTTGGCTGTATAAATTAATATCGACCAATTTGATTATTAAAAATTCAACTTTTCTTAAAAATGTCATGTTCTTAAAAGAATTTTATTTCCCTTAAAAAATTAAATCAAATAAAGAGTAGGAAGGACCATATATATTTCCATAAGTTTCACTATCATATAATAAAAACTTATGTAATACACACTTAAAATTTGCTTAATTAATTTAAGAGAAATATCCCTAATAAATCATATGATAAAACAGTTATAATACAACATTATATTTTAATTTCTCTTAAAATAAAAGGGAATTTCTTGTTAAAAAAACTTTAAAAAAAAAAACACATACAAAGGAAACAAAAGCATCCCATGTAGGTGGCCCTTAATTTTATTTTGTTTACAGTTGTCATTGCTTTTTTCAATATAGTTGTTATTAAAGCTTATGTTTTTAATGTACGAATAATTATGTGGGGTTGGCAGAAAATATGAACTAATTTACATACCCAAGAAAATTTTGGGTGACCATTTTGATGATTAGGTGTTTGTGGTTTGGTTATTGGTTAAAAATTAAAATTATTGTTATTTATATTGTTTGTGACCAGGCCTGACTCTTACCATTTCGGGCACGTTTGAAAATTTAAAAAATATAATATATAAAAAATTTATATTTATTTAAGGATCTAAGTTTATATAAAGGTCTATCAAAGTCCAAATATAAAGATAATAATGTATTTAAACCTTTCTAAATTCTAGCATGTTAATGATAAATTGAGCCCTCATCATCGTCGATCTTTTGAATTTTTTTTATAAGACTCATTTTTAATACTCGTTTTATACACTCGAAAGCTCTTAGAGGGGCATGAGTGTGATTTAATGTTGGAAAAATGATTTGCATTTTAAATATAATGAATAAAAATATTTTTAACAAAAAGTAAAGATGCATCACAATAAAAGAAAAGGTTCAAAGAAAATATATACCACACGTCAAATATTGAGGGACTCATACATACTTTTTAAACATATGATTAGACATGTATATTATTACACTTTTTAATTTTTATTATGTTTTTTTAGACAGTTGATTCATATAGAAGTTTAAAATCATGTGCTTGATTAACATGTTGTTTTATGGTCATGTCATTAGGTTTTACCATTCATATGGTTTATTATCACTAAAAAAAGTTTACCTAGAACTAAAGGACATATTTATAACGTTGCAATATTGATGATATAATCATTTATTGAGTTGGGTCCCACTACGCCTCCACGAGAGTGCCCGTAACCATGGCCGGCTTGCATAGGACGGCAAGATGGTCGACGACCGTCAGTCCGATCATCTCGTTAGGCTTGAATTTTTCATTTTTTTATGAAAAAATTTGTAATTTTAATGTTTAAATTCAATTACTCAACTCACTTAAGTCTATTTTTATAAACAATTTTTTTTACGCAATCAACATTGAAACCAAATAAGTCCCTTTAAAAATTTAACTGTTTAAACAAAAAAAAAACCTTTTACTTAAGGCAGAGAAATTTTTAACTTCGGCCCCAAAAAATTTAGCGATTCTCAGACACGACATTCCTTAATTATCTTACGAGTCTTTGATAGCCTCGTTCAGTGAAAACAAAGTTCACCAGTTACTGCTAACCCCTTTAGTGAAAACAGAAGCGGGAATTTTCAAACGAACATATGAAAACCACGAGTAAAGGAAGACTAGAATGAGGGACTCACCTCCTTAATCATTCCACGAGTCCCTGATAGCCCCGTTCAGTGAAAATAAAAGTCCATTGGTCGTTGCTAGCCCTATTCAGTGAAAACAAAAGCGACATTATCAAACGAACATATGAAAGCCCAAACGAATAAATGGAAATCACAACCAGTAAAGGAAGACTAAAATGAGGGACTCACCTCCTTAATCATCCCACGAGTCTTAGATAGCCCCGTTCAATGAAAACAAAAGTCCACCAGTTGCTGCTAACCCTGTTAAGTGAAAACAGAAGCGACAATTTTGAAACGAACATATGGAAGCCCAAACGAACAAATGGAAATCACAACTAGTAAAAGGAAGACTAGAATGAGGGACTCACCTCCTTAATCATCCCATGAGTCCTAAATAGCCATGTTCTATGTGAACAAAAGCCCACCCGTGGTTCCTAGCCCAGTTTAGTGAAAACAAAAGCGACACTTTTCAAATGAACAAATGGCAGCTCAAATGAACAAATGGAAACCACAACGAGTAAATAAGACTAGAATGAGGGATTCACCTCCTTAATCATCCCACGAGTCCTTGATAGCCCCGTTTAGTGAAAACAAAAACCCACCAGTCGTTGCTATCTTTGTTTAGTGAAAACAGAAATCAAACAAACATATGGAAGCCCAAACGAACAAATGAAAGCCACAACGAGTAAATGAAGACTAGAATGAGGGACGCACCTCCTTAATCATCCCACGGGTCCTAGATAGCCCTGTTCAGTGAAAACAAAAGCCTACCGGTCGTTGTTGGCTTCGCTCAATGAAAACAAAAGCGGCACTTATCAAACGAACAAATAGAAGCCCAAACAAAAGTTTATCTTACACCCATATACAGGGAGATAAAGTTATAAAAGGTTATGCATGTAACAATTTCAAATACCAAGTTGTATCACTATGTCCTTTTACAACATTAGAAACTAAAGTTAAGTTAAAAGGGTATAATATATAGCAAGTATAAAAGATGCACATATATAGGTAACAGAATCTATTAACATTAGTATTTTTTTTATAACTGTATGTACATTGTAGGTTAAATAACTATGGGATATACTTATGTAATTATAAATTACTTAGTTCATGTGATTTGTAAAAAAGACTAACAATTCAACTAAAAAAGGAATAAAAAGAAAGAAAACAATAATTACAACTGCTACATGTTTTTAAGAAAATGTTTGAATTTGATAAAGGTGACTAATTTATCACTCAATTAGTATCTTGAAACATGTATTTTTTTAACGGTAAAAAAAAATTGTATTAAGTATTTCGTACATAGTCACCCAGCAGCAAAAGGACACTGCCAGCCCACCCAACCCAGCCGTGTGTAGAGTTGTTCATGAGTCGAGCCAGAGTGGGCTCGAGCTCGAAATTAAATGAGGCAATTAAGCTAGGCTTGAGCTCGATTTTAAAGTTAAACGAGCCATGACCAGAGCCGAACTTGGGTCTAGTTTGGCTTGGTTATAAAAATGAGCCAACTCAGCTCAGGTTGTTTCAAATCAAGTTCTTTAGCTAGTTTTATTTGAGCTTTTTGAACATCCGTCGTATGGAGCCCCTAAGCGCCTCCAAGTTATCTCTAGTTTCAGGAAAAATCTGTCTGTCCGAAAGTCCACTGATGGTAAAACCTGAAAGCCCTCATACTCAAACTCAAGATCACAAATGATCTCAGTCTTTCTTCATTGAACCATCCATGCCCCTTAAAATGTTGTTTGTAAGAATTAAGCTTGAATCTCTATTAAAAAAAAATAAAGAATTCCTGCCACCACACCATATTGAAAAGTACATCTTGAACCATTTATTGTATTGCTATTATGATATAATAACAGTAATAAAAATAATAATAAAGACCAAATATTTAATAGTTATTACTGATTTCTTAGTCTAAAATTATCTTTTAGAAAACATAAATCACTAATAAAAAATATTAATTGGTTTAGAGTTGTTTTGTACTTTTGGCTGTTTCATAAAAAAAATAAAAAATACAAAATACTGCTACAAGTGATTCTTTCTCTCTCTATGTATAACATTATATATATACACACATCATCATCATCATCATCATCATCATCATCATCATACTCAGTATATCCCACCAATAGCAAAGCTATGGTATATATATACACACACATATGTTTTTATAAAAGAGTTCTATATTCTCTCTGTCTCATCCTCCATCTACCCATAGTTGAAGAAAAAAAAATGGCAGCTAACTCAGCTTCCAAATATGTTCATCTATTCAGCACTTCATTCATAATAATATTATCATGTATTGAGTTTACTGAATGCAGTGTGACATATGACAAGAAGTCTCTTATTATCAATGGTCATAGAAGAATACTCATTTCTGGTTCTATACATTATCCTAGAAGCACCCCTGAAGTAATTATCAATCTGTTCTTCACAACTTTATTATTATTATTATTTGGAAAAAAAAATAATGAACTCAATTGGAATCTTGATGTAGATGTGGGAAGATCTTATTCAAAAAGCTAAAGATGGAGGATTGGATGTTATTGATACTTATGTTTTTTGGAATGGCCATGAACCTTCACCTGGCAATGTACTCTTTTCTTCTTCACACACACACTCATATATATATATATATATATTATATTTATTTATTTATTATATGGTATAATAATAAGTTTATGTTGGTTTCAATTTAAGTTGTTAAACGGGTCGTGTTTAAACCTGACACGAACTTGAAAACTTAATACAAACACAAATACGACATGCTTTTTACGGGTTGATATGAACATGACTTGTTTAAGTTTTAAACCCGATAAAAAGTTTTTTTTATTTTTTATTTGGTATAAAATAATACTTTCAAATTTTAATTTACATATTATTTTTATCTTTTAAGAAATTATGTTTAAAGTATGCTAATTTGTTTTGAATTTTATTATGAATGAATGTTGATAGATTATACGTGTATTCACGCCCTGATATGAACACGACTTGTTTAAAGTTTAACCTGATAAAAATATTTTTTCTTTTTGTATATTAATACTTAAAATTTTAATTTACATGTTATTATTACTTTTTTGATAAATTGTGTTTAAAATATGCTAATTTGTTTTTTAACTTATAATATGACTAAATGTTGTTAGATTTTATATATTTGCAGTATAACTTTGAAGGAAGATATGATTTAGTACGGTTTGTAAAGCTGGTTCAAAAAGCTGGGTTGTATATGCATCTGAGAATTGGACCATTTGTTTGTGCAGAGTGGAATTTTGGGTAATTATTATTATTATTATTATTATTATTATTATTATTATATAAAAACACTTTGATTTTTGGTGATTTTAATAATGATTTTAATGTTGTTATAGGGGCTTTCCTGTTTGGTTGAAATATGTACCTGGAATTAGCTTCAGAACTGATAACGAGCCTTTCAAGGTTTATTTTCTATACCTTCAAATCCAATGTTTTTTCTTTAAGAACGACGACGTTTTTACCTTATGTTTATGCCATCACACTCTCTAATATAGAGAGTCTCGTTGCCTTATTCTGCCAGATTATACTGTCTTAACCGGACCCATACTGGTTTCAGAGTTTTGCTTGGACGTTTCCCAGAAAAATAATGAAATTTTCTTTCCTTTTAAAAGTTCTTTTAGTACTTGTTTTACAAATAAAATTGTTTTTTTTTCTTTTTTTCCTTTCAAATCATGAATTTAGTGGATATTAAAAATCCATAAATAATACCATTTTTTTAAACTGTCACATAAATATTACCAACTTAAAATAGCTACATTGATATGCGAATGTTCAAAAAGCTCGAGGCTCGAGCCTCGTTCGAATAAAACTAGCTATAAAAAGTTGATTTCAAACATCCTGAGCTGATTTGAATCATTTTTGTAACCAAGCCAAGATCGACCTAGGCTGGCTCGAGTCATGGCTTGGCTCGTTGGCTCGATCTTAAGCTCGCTTTAGTTTCAAAATCAAGCTAGAGCTTAGTTAAGTTGCCTTATTTAATTTCAAGCCCGAGCTCAAAACCATTCTGGTTCAACTCAGGCTCGACTAGTGAGTAACCCTACATTGATATGGATCAAAAGTAAACATAGTTATTCTGTGTTAGGTTCAACTATTCAACATTTTTTTCTCTTTACACCTTTGGAATATTTTAATGTATTAAAATGTTAAAAAGGTTAATATATTAAAATAATAATATGATTTTTCAAATAAAAGCCAATGTTCCCAAGATTTTTTTTTCTCTTTTTTCCTTTCAAAATTTCAACTACTTGCATTTATCTTTTGTTTATTTTAAGCTTTATAATTTTTTTAAACATTAAAAAAACTATATATAAAGATAAATAGTTTTAGGTATGAATGACGTTGGATCATTAAGGATTTAAGGCCACCGAATGAAGACCGACATGGTTACGTAGCACGTTGATAGAAACATTATCTTAATTTTTATTTTTCAAGTTAATAGAATTTTTCTTTATTATTATTATTATTATTATTTACAAGTTTGGTGGCGCAAAGCTTCTTTTGGGTCACTTTGCGGCACCCTATTGATAGTATTTTTTTTGTTTTTTTTAAGTTTCGGCCCGTAGTGAAAACCTACCGTATGTAAATTTTGTTTTCGTTCTTTTTTTCATTATGTTGTTTTAGTTACGGTATCGTGTTGAACGTGACAGAAACTGACCAAATTCTCGTAGACTCGCTGCATTATGTTTTAGTTCCAGTACCGTAACGAAAATCGACCGAATGCTGATTTTTGTTTTTTTAGTTCCGGTACCGTAACGAACATGACGAAACCTGACTGAATTTGCATAGACTCATCCGCCTCAATCCCCGGGATCGATAACGTTCGGGTTTTACCGACCGACGCCACATCATCGGTCCACCCATTTTATAAATCTTTTTTGTTTTATTTTTGTCTTAGTTTCAATACAATAACACACGTTAACGAAAACGATCGAATTCGAGTCGATTTACTGTACCAACGCTAAGGTTTTACCGACCTACCCGGCACAACGCGCCAGGAAAAATACTAGTTTAATAATAAACAAGTATTCGTGCTTCGCACCGGAGCAGGTTAAATGCGTTACATGTTCAAAAGCTATTGCACGTTGCTGGAGGGCCATGAGCGGGATAAATGTTTAAAACTTAAAACCTGTAATTCTAGAGAACTAAATTAAAAACTTATATTTAAAACTTGAGTGATAAAACTATAAGAACCAAACTTCACGAGTTGGTTTTTAATTTATATATATATATATATATATATATATATATATATATATTTATAAGGGTTTGAATCAAATACAAATTAATGAACGTGCTAACTGTACGAATCAAATAATATAATTATATATACAGCGTAGTGTTACACTACGATATAATTACATAATTACACCACTATATATAATTACACTACTTGATTCGCACAATTAACATGTTTTTTTAGTTTATACGTTAACTTTTCGCATAGTTATCATTTTACCTTAATGCAAATTTATAATCAATTATCAAATTACAGTTTGTTGACATAGTTAACTGTTATTTTTTTATGCAGAATGCAATGCAAAAGTTTACCACAAAAATAGTGCAAATGATGAAAAATGAGAAGTTATTTGAGTCACAAGGTGGCCCAATCATCCTTTCACAGGTTACTGACTTTTACTTATTATGCTTTCATGCAAGATTTTATATTTTCTAGAAACCTAACATTTCATTAAATATTGTACATGTCACAACATTGTTTTGACCCAAAATTTTGGACTGATTTGGTAAAAGACAAAACCTAAACTGGCTACTTGAGCTCAGATTGATAAAAATAAAGCTCGTTTAGTTATCGGGCTCGACCTCGAGACTTGTCTATTTTTAAGTTTTACCTTTTTTGGATTTCTTTGCATTACTTTCACATTACACGGTCGGGCTTGAAAAAACAACTAATGAGCCGAGCTAGTGCCTGTAAAGATCGGGCTCGGATGGTTTACACCTCTAGGTAGGCCGAACCGGCAGGGTTTTCAGGATTTGATGGTTTGACGGTAAATCGGTTTAGAACAGTTTTTTTAAAAGCATCATTTTGTGTAACTGTGTGTGTGTTTTTTTAATAAAATGTGAAAGAATTGTTTATAAATATAACATATACCAATACATAACTTTACAATCCTGAAATAAAAAAAAGTAACATACAAATGTTAAATGACCCGTTCCAAGTTAACCGTGAACCGAACCCTGTGTATTTAAAATGGTCGACTTGTTTCGGTTTTGATGGTCTGGTCGATTTCTGCTATTTATGAACACAATTCTATTACAATACGGATGTAACCAAGAGTTAAATACAATGGCGTAAATAAAAGAATTTGTCTAAAAAACAAATGAATAAATTAGTTCATCTATGTTCGTTTAAGTTTGTTTGTGTTCGTTTATGTTCGTGAACTGTTTGTAGGTTTGAACGAACATGAACATGCCCGTTTCTGTAATGAACGAATACGAACACAAAAATTTATTCAATTATATGTGCATGCTCGTGTTCAGTTAAACTTACATGAATGAACACAAATATGTCCTTGCTTGTGTTCATTCGTTTACAAGCCTATTCATAATAAAAACGGCGTAAAAATTGTATAAATGAATAAATCATGTGAAAAGAACACAAATGTGTATATATGCTTATAAGTTGTAACATATATATAATTTGGTAACTTTGACAGATAGAGAATGAATATGGGGCAGATACTCAAGCATATGGTGCAGCTGGTCATGCTTACATGACTTGGGCTGCGAAAATGGCTATCGGTTTAAACACTGGTGTCCCTTGGATTATGTGCAAGCAAGATGATGCTCCGGATCCTATCGTACGCACCTTTTTTTTTATTTATTACCTAGAATTCTGGTGTCGGGATTCATGTCATTATATAAATATATACTGTCATCAAACCCGACACCATTATTTGTACCTATCATTGGTGGTAGAGGTGGCAACATAGGCAGGCTGGAAGGGTTGGGTAACGGGTAAAAACGGGTAACTTTTGTTTAGGTTGAAACAAGTTCGGTTTATCTGGAATATATTTTTTTGGTCTAAAACTTTAAATCTTTTGTAAAAAATTTAGAGTGTCAAATATGATTATAATCATTATATTATACTAAAAAAATAGTTTATTTGAAAAAGTAAATTGTGAGGTTTTTATTTTTTGCTTTAAAATGTGTAATTTTTGTTTAGTTGACCTGAGACACTTTTTGGCCAAATTTTAATAAAATAATTGGAGTGTGAAATATTTATTACAAGTATAAGAATATAATGTTTTTTTTTTACTAAAAAAATATAAATTTACCGAATAAAAGTACGCATAATTACAATAGGAAACTGAAAAGTAGCGATTACATGATTTTAATCCAATGATTTATGAAGTTTTTTATGTTTAAGAATTACACTTGAACCAACTTTCATCCTATTTGACTTGTCTTAGTTTGACTTTTACGTCTTTGACCCGTCAAAATAACCCGAATTAACTCGTTTATATGTAAACGAGTCAAAATTACCACCTCGGGTAAAGTATTTTCCTTTAACAATATGACTAATAATGCTAAAGTTTTTTTTTTTTTTTTTTTTTTAGATAAATACTTGCAATGGGTTTTATTGTGATTACTTCTCTCCAAATAACAAAGGAACCAAACCCATAATGTGGACTGAGGCTTGGAGTGGCTGGTGAGTCAAACTAGAATGAATATGTTGACTTTTAAAGTCAAAATTATGTTTGTAGAATCCTTTCATTGACTCAAAAGTTACCTTTTAAGGTTCTCGGATTTCGGTGGGCCAATACCTCATCGGCCCGTCCAAGATTTGGCTTTCGCAGTGGCCCGGTTCATTCAAAAGGGAGGCTCTTTCACAAACTATTACATGGTTAGTATGTCATTTAAATACTAAAATAAAAAATCGATTTAACGCTAATTATTAAATGAAAATCATTTTTATTAATGTAAATAGTATCATGGAGGAACGAACTTTGGAAGGACAGCCGGAGGCCCGTTTATCACTACCAGCTATGATTATGATGCTCCTATAGATGAATACGGTACACCACTAATGGGCCCGTTTATCCCACCTTGATACGACTAAGTGGGCCCGTTTTAAACCCTTTTTTTTTTTTTTTTTTTTTTGTATTTTACAGGTTTGCTTAGACAACCCAAATATGATCACCTAAAGGCGCTACATAGAGCTATTAAATTAAGTGAGCGAGCCCTTGTCTCCGCTGATCCTACTTTCGTTTCCTTAGGAAACTATGAACAGGTGTGTAAAAGAACCCACCCCCCGCACAAAAAAATAATAATAATAATAATAATAAATAATAATAATAATAAAAAAAAACTTACATCCTATGAAACTGTTCTTTGATTAGCACACGAAGTGTCTGTGTGTTTGGACGCACGCCATTATTTTTATTTTCTATAAAACAAACCCTGCTTCAGATGCTGTTAAGATTCATATATCCCCTCTAAACTCAGTAAAATATCATTTTCTTTGACGCAACTTTTTAATGCGTAATTTCAAACATGATATAGTACACTTTGATATTTTAAAAAGTGTACTATATATTTGTGCACAAAATAAAATTAATAATAAATTATTTTTTGATCATTTGAAATTATATTATTTATTTACAGGCACATGTATTTTCTTCAAAAACTGGAGGCTGTGCAGCTTTTATAGCCAACTACCATATCAACTCATCCACAACCGTTAGATTTAGAAACAGGCGTTATGATCTCCCACCATGGTCCATTAGCATTTTACCTGACTGCAAAAATGTTGCTTTTAACACTGCCCAGGTTAGTACAACTTATCATGCATGAGGTACAAGTAGGGCATACAAACGAGCCCGAGCTGAGCCTGAGCTTGACTAGGCTCGAGGTCGGCTTATTTTATTATTTATTAATTAATTTATATAAATTTATTAATAACTTTTTTTTAGTAACTTTATAAAAAACCAAACGAGCCTACGCTCGGATCGAGCTCGTTTTGACTTACAACTTACAAGAGCTTGGGCTTGGCTAGTTTATTATTTATTAATTAACTTATATACATTTTTAGTTACTTTAGAAAAACCAAACGAGCCTTAATTCGGCTCGAGCTCGTGCGAAGTACCTCGAGCTTGGCTCGTTTTGACTTGCAAGAGCTTGAGCTTGGCTCGTTTTTTATATAATTAAAGTTAATTTATATACATTTTTTGTTATTTTTAAATATTTTGCAAAAAAGCAAACGAGCCCAAGCTCAGCTCAAGCTAGTGTAAAGTACCTTAAACGAGCTCGATCTTCGCTCGTTTTGACTTACAAGAGCTCGAGCTCGGCTTGTTTATTACTTATTAATTAATTTATATTCATTTTAAATTATTTTTATATAATTTTGAAAAAAATTATATAAAGTAACGTATATGTGTGAACCATCGGGTAGGCAAAAGTGAAATTGCACTAATTTTGACGTTATTTACTAATCTCGTGAAAATAACGTTAAAAAGTGGGCACCATCGGGTGGGCAAAAGTGAAATTGCACTAATTTTGACGTTATTTTACTAATCTCGTGAAAATAACGTTAAAAAGTGGCGGAAGGTTAATCAGGCATCATGTGGTGGCGTTGATAGCCAAAAGACAAGGGTACATGCACCAATCGACCGGTGTGCCGATGGTTGAGTGTTATGTGCCTCATGTCCAAGGCTTGATGCAAAACTACTATCGAGCCGGGGGTCTCACCGGAAGCAGCCTCTCTATTCCTACGGGATAGAGGTAAGGCTGTCTACATCTTACCCTCCTCAGAACCTACCATAGCTTTGCTATTGGTGGGATATACTGAGTACGATGATGATGATGATAATTTTGAAAAAAAAATATTTTTATACCTTAAATGAGCTCGAGCTCGGCTCGTTTTGACTTACAAGAACTCGAGCTTGGCTTGGTTCTTATTATTAAGTAATTAATATGCATTTTTAATTATTTTCATATATTTTGAGAAAAACCAAACAAGCCTAAGCTTGGCTTGAGCTCGGTTATGCAGTATGTAACTAATACATAGAAGTAAAAAAGAGTTAAAAATTTATAAACACACAAGGCTCGTTAAAGCTCGACGAGCCTAAACGATCTTCACATACAAGGCTCAAGCTCGGTTTGTTTCAAGCTTTTTATTAATCAAATGTTTCGGGTTTTTCAGGTGGGGTCAAAAACATCGTTAGTGAATTGGTTGCCAACAAATGTGAATAAACTTGGTTGGCAAACATTTAGTGAAGATGTTTCAACAGTTGATTCTGACTCAAAGATGACAGTTTCTGGACTGTTGGATCAGTTGAGTGTCACTAGAGATGCAAGTGACTATCTTTGGTATTCAACCAGGTGATATAAGTTGTACATTCTGCTTTATAACTTGTACATTATGCATTAAAATGTGTGCATTTAGGCCTGTAAACGAACCAAACGCTCGGTGAACTGTTCGGTGGGAAGTTTCGTGTATTTAATAAACGAACGAACATGAAAAAAAAATTTGTGTTCGTTTGATTAAACGAACAAACATGAATGCATGTTTCGTTTTTTCATATATGTTCGTGAACGTTCGTCTATGTTCGTTTATTTATGTTCATGTATGTCCGTTTGTTTCTGTTCGTTTAAATATTAATAGCAAATAAATTAAATATTATATATTTTATATTTGTTCATTTAAGCGTGTTCATATATGTTCATTCATGTTTGTTTGTGTTCATTTACATTTGCTCATATATGTTCATTTATGTTTGTTTATCCTTGCTTAGTTATGTTCATTTATGTTCGTTTATTTTTGTGAACTGTTCGTTTAGATTTTATACAAACAAACATAAACGAACACAAACATGCTCATTTTTTAAATAAACGAACACAAACACAAAATATGTGTTCGTGTTCGTTTAAAGTAAAATGAACGAACAAGAACATGCCCTTGTTCGTGTTCATTCGGTTCGTTTACAGGCCTATGTACATTATGCAGTAACACTTGCACTCATATTCTTGAACTTGGTTTATTATAGTGTTGTGATAAACCCATCTGATTTACACCGGAACACGGTTCCCACTCTATCCGTGGAATCCGAAGGCCATGTTTTACACGTTTTCGTTAACGGTGTGCTCGCAGGTACAATTCTAATAAGCACACTGTACAACTTTAATAAGCAAAATGCACAACTTGTTGTTATTATTATTATTATTATTGTTGTTGTTGTTGTTGTTGTTGTTGTTGTTACTAACTTGTTATTATTTTGTCACAAAATCGACAGGTTCGGCGTTTGGAAATCAAGAAAATAGGAAAGCAACGTTTAGCGGAAATGCGAACTTAAGGGCCGGAATGAACAAGATTCAGCTTCTTAGTGTTGCTGTTGGATTACAAGTAAGCCATTTAATTCATACTTCTGTTAGTTCAAACTGTAAGCAAACTGCTGAAAATTAAAACCGGAACCAAATCAGACCGTTGCTAACGGTTTGGCTCGGCTTTGGTGAGTCAGGGGCATTTCTGTCTTTTTACCTATTTGGATGAAAATGACAATTATCTATGTTTTACTTTATTGAAATAGGTAAAAAGTAAAAAAATGGATAATTTCCATTTTCATCCAAATAGGTAAAAAGACAGAAATACCCCTGGCTTAACGTTAGAACGTAGACGAGTTAGTGATTTGGACGAAAATGACAAGAATCTGAAACCTCAAGGGCCCAGATGTAAAAAAGAAAATAATTTTGGACTAAAGTTGCGTAAGTGACCAAACCTCATGGATGAAAATGAAACTTTAATAAAAAAATGCATGAAATACAGTCAAACAAAGAAACGGTAAACACTTAAAGACCGACTCTGTTTATTGTATCGTTAAGCAAAGCCCGATAATGTTTATGTTTCAAATTATAATAATTAAAGGCCAAGTAAAATATAAGCCTTAAACCAAACCGCTTGCTACAGTTTCGAAATTCCTAAACCGACCGTCCATAGCGTTTTTTTATTTACCTTTTTCAACAATTGTCCCTTTTATTTTTATCATGCTTAATTGATCTAAGTATCTAACTATTTATACGAGTCTAACTATGATCATTCTTTGTGACTAAAGAACAATGGACCGCGCTTTGAGCAATGGAAAACGGGAGTTTTTGGTCCTGTCGTGTTGCACAGGGTAGGTCGTGGTTCGTGGGACCTATCTCATCAAAAATGGTCATACCAGGTTTGTTACTTTCCAAATTTAGCCCATTTGACCTCAAACATTAACTATTTTACCGTATCGAACCAAGGGTCATTTTCGTCTTTTTTCTTACAGGTTGGTTTAAAAGGAGAATCCAAAAACATAGCATCACCAACGGGGATTTCATCGGTAGAATGGACAGAATCGTCCTTATCAGGACAAGTACATAGGCCACTTACATGGTACAAGGTACGGTCTTTGCACAGGTGGCAAAATGAGTGGGTCGGGTTTGAAAACACGCAAAAGCAAAATGGGTATTTTTGTTTTCAGCTCAAAACGGGTTGGCTATATATGCAAACACATATTTTATTTATTGTTTATAAAATTTCTGATATTAATGTGTTAAATATGAATAAAAACTATATTATTAGTGGGCTTTCATGCCTTCGAAAACACGAAAACACTTCGGGTGACTTTCAACCCGTTATTTTTTTACACATTAATCATTTGTCCTAACTCATTTGATCCATTATATGTAAACATAATTACATATAATGTAATTATTCAACCCGTAGGATTTAAGGTTAAAAGACTTTTAGGGGTACAGTATAGTTTTTGGTTAGAAATATGTCATATGGCCATAACTTTACCTACTTAGTACTCTTTATTATTATTATTATTATTATTATTATTATTATTATTATTATTATTATTATTATTATTATTATTATTATTATTATTATTATTATTTATTACCAGAGCCGGCTTGAGGGTTGGGCAACCCGAGCGACCAGCCGGGGCACTTAATTTTTGGGGGGCATAAAATTATATATATTATATTTTTAAATTTTTTTTTATAAAATAGTTACAAATCTTAACCCTCTTATTAGATATTGGGCCCAATCTTTTTTTTACCCATAACCCATTTGAAATATTGGGCCTACGGGTCTTTTTATTCCGTTACCCATTAGGGCCTACGAGCCTTTTATTTCAGCTCGGTCGAGGCATTTAAATTCTCAGAGACAGCCCTGATTATTACTTATTTCTTTATTATTGTTTTTTTTAATAATAACTATTACACCTTTTAAACTCTACTTTATAGTTTACTTGTTTTACCATTATGTTGTTTGCTTGGGAGCCGAGGGTCTCGTTGGAAGTAGCTTCTCTATCCCTAGGGATAGAGAAAATGTTTTCCTACATCCCATCCTTCCCAGACCCTATCGATAGCTCTTATTTTCGTAAAGTAAAATCAGGCAAAAAAAAAAGGATCTTCTCTTCATATATTATTCAAATCTATTAAATATAGAATTTTTTATCTTTCTACATCTTACGACTTTGACTATTTGTGAAATTTACTGGGCATGGTTGTTGCTGTATATGTAAACGCAATTACAGTTGTGTGCTAGATGTATTAACTAATTGTACACTTGTAGGCTTATTTCAATGCACCACAAGGAGTTGAGCCTTTGGCTATTGACATGAAGAGCATGGAAAAGGGTCAAGTATGGATCAATGGTCAAAGCATAGGACGATATTGGACCGTTCACGCAAAAGGTAGTTGTACCGGCTGCAACTATGCCGGTACATTTAGACCCACCAAGTGTCAAACTCGTTGCGGGACACCAACTCAAAGATGGTATATTTAACCACTCCTACAAAATTTTAGTTTTTTTCATAAATAAATCGTGTGTCAACTTTAATTGTTTTTATTTTGGTTTTGTAGGTACCACGTTCCTCGATCCTGGTTAAAACCGACCCAGAATTTGGTAGTTGTTTTTGAGGAAATAGCTGGTGATGCTTCGTCAATTTCTATCATGAAACGTTCGTTTAAGTGAGAAGTGTATATAGAAGGAAGACGGATACATGATGATGAGTTTATCGCGATCTCTACATTGTAGAAGACGTAGAAAAATATATGATTTCTTTTTGGAAAAAAGAAAGAAAAACTTTGATCCGGTGAGGTATGCATGCGTGTCATTATTTAAAATCATCGTGTTAGAAAGTATTGTAATTTTATAAGAAATGGTACGAGTGAGCTAAAGATTGTGAGACACCATACCAGAAAGTTATCTTCTATTTAATGAGACTCGAGTAGTAAATTATACTTTTACACAGTAACACAATCCCTTGTATCTGCTAATATTGTCTGTTTTGTTCACCAAATGTCTGTTTTTTTTTCTTGATTATAACATGTGAACTACATAATAAAATTTATTATATTAAAAATTTAAAACTTTTAACACTAAAATCATCAAAATTATTAATCAAACTAATGATTACTATCGACTAATTATTCATAATTAAAACTATTAAAGTTAGACTTGCTATGAAAAATAAAATAAACCAGGTAACAATACCCGCTACGTTGCAGTGGTGCAGCGACACGAATTCAGTCGATATTGGTTAGGCTCATATTGGTAACGACAATAAACCCAAAAAAGTAAACACACATAATAGTATTGACACTCGAATATCTTATGATAAAAAAAACCATATTTAAAATGACGTGTAGTAAGTTGATAAACTTGCGCTGTGCTACTATACTACGAAACTAAACAAAAAAAAATACTTGTCAGCACCCACAAGAAATTAACGTATTTAAAAAAATTTAAAATTGCCCGGGCCCAACTAAAAACACCCCGGCTCGGGGTGGGCTCAGGACCGCCAAAACCCCCCCTCCCCTCCCCCCCCGGGGCTGACGAAAACACCCCGCTCGGGGTCACTACGCAGCATAGAAGAAATGGGAGCAGACTTAGGTTTTATTAAAAATAATATGTAAAAATAATTAATCTAAAAACAATAATGTGTAAGAAACATCTGTACAGTAAAATGTTGCCGGTTAAAGTCGGTCGCCATTACGTTGATGGTGGGACCATCCGTTAGTGTTCACTGTTTTTTTTAACGACTATATATTTGTACACTATGGGGTTTGAATATCTGACCTCCTAGTTGCTAAACGACACCGTTTCATTTGTTTTTCAAACACTTACCCCGTAACTCACAATATTGGGATTAGTTGAATTCTATCATCTCAATACTAAGCATTTAAAACTGAAAATGTATAACCAAAATTGAAGCAAACATGTGATTATGATGATGCATGTAATTTTTGTTCTTGTTCATGATGATACCAATACTGATTATAAAACCAAACCGAGTCAGCAGTCACAGCATATCCATCTTGATTCCTATGCCAACTATGGTATGCATGCGTTCGGTTCCTGATGTCGAAAATCGCATGACCGTAACTAGCTTCTCTGAAAGCTGAGTACATTGGTTGTGGTTCAGTCATGCTACATCATCATTAAACAAATTTAAGTTAATTATTTGTGAATGCAGCAAAATAATATTGTTAGATATAAATAGATAATGCAATAGATGTTACTACTTACTTAATTGCCAAACCCTCAAGATTTCCTCCATCTCCAATGGTTATGTATATAGGGGCAGATTCGTCTTTTACCGGACTACAATTCCCGTTAACGATATGGTAACCGATGTTCGATATGCGCTCCTGTGACAACAGTTTTTTTTTTTTTTTCACAAAACTATGTTAATATCTGTTTAGTGACAATAACATGACAGTTAAGGTAACTTATAATTTTCTGATGATTCAAGTCACAAGATCAAAATTCATTTAAAATACCCAACTGGGCCCACAGGTAGGGCCGTAGGGGTGCAAACGAGCCAAGCCGCTCGAGCTCAACTCGTTTAACTTACATGGAGCTCGAGCTCGGCTTGTGGGTAGATTTTTAAGCTCGGAATCGGCTCGTTTACTATTTATCAATTCTTTTGTAAATAATTATTATTATTTTTATATACTTTTTTCAATTATAATTTTAGGTATAAAATAATATATATTATTTAGTTATTTTTATTTATTTTCTCATAACATTATATATTATATATATTAAAATTATTAAATATATATTTTAAAAAATTATATAAATGACAGGCTCATTCAGGCTCGCGAGCCGGCTCGAGCTCGATAAGTAAAGCTCGGGCTCGGGCTCGGCTCGTTTATTAAACGAGCTTACTTTTAGGCTCGGGCTTGATTAAGCTCCGCTCGATCGAGCTTTTTACAAGCCGATCTGAGTAGCTCGTGAGCGGCTTGGCTCGGTTGCACCCCCACAGATGGCAGTTTCGACCCGTTTATCTGAACAGACTTATATGGGCCTTGATTCATCCCAAATAGTAAAAATTGTGTGAAAAGACTTACCGAGCGTTCATAGGCATGCACATGACCAGAAAACACGACATCAACCTTGTACTTCACGAACCACAGCTCAAACGTAACTCTCATTGCTTCACCTTCCATATAATGATACATGTAGCTATTATACAATGGGGAATGTGTCAAAACAATCAACCATGGTGTTTCGGTTCTATCAACTTTCGGTAGTTCTTTCTCAAGCCATTCATATTGAGGAGTGTATTTACCTAAAAAGATAAAAAAATAAAAATAAAAATAAACACAAATGCATTCAACTTGCAGTTGATTTGAGAGTATTAAAGATTATATTTGGTTAAAATATTTTAGAAAAAAAGATTAAAATTTGATTACCGTAAGCTGAATATGAAGATAACACAATGATGTATGCAGAAGCCCTCTTAATGGAGTACCACAAAGGTGAAGTGCTCTCGGATGCCTCGAAAGGGACTTGGTACCTGTGAGTATAAGGCTTAAAAGGTTCAGTCTCTCCCTGCAACAAAATCACACAAATTTTAACTTTGACTTTTCAGGTCAAACAGATTCATTTTCGACTTCTAAAATGATGCTCAAATCTTGAATCTTCTAAAACGAATTCAGTTTTTACTAAAAGGAGACAATCCAAGATTAACTAAAAAGTTAAAGGTGGCAAGACTGGTTATAACGGGTCAGGCTGAAATGAGTCATCACTTAGTATGGGCTAAAACGGGTTGGGTCTGGTTGACCCTCAAATGGGCTTTTGTAACTTTGTAAAATTTTGAAGATAATTAATATTAATAAGCTATTACAAAAACAATGTTGTCACAATACTGATCTATATTTTTGAATAAAAATATTTGCAAGGTTCTGTAGATTAAAAATAGACACCAGACGACTTTCAACTTATTGACCTGCGCGGGTTGGATCAAAATGGGTTGGTTTGGTTTGGGTTGACCCAATAAACACATTTTTTATAAGATTTTAAACTTTTAAAAGCAATAATACATCTATTGTGTTTACATAAACACCATTATTACAAGAATGATCTAAATCTTGACCTGTTTGAAAAGAAAAAAAAACAACCGAAATCGACCCACTAAAACTAAAAAGGCCAAAATGGGCATCTGTATCATTAGTCAAAGGAAGCTTACAATTTTGGGTGCAAAATCAACTTCATGATTTCCAGCAGTCCATATCCAAGGTTGAAAAGCTGTACTTCTCTCAGCAAACCGACCCCACGAATCCCATCTCGTGTTATCATGATCAGGATAGTTATCAGCATAAGAAATGTCTCCCATAAACAATACGGTTTTCCCTTCTATCGGATTCATTTCATAATGAGTAAGTGTGGCATTTGAGTCAAAACTTTGACCAAGATCTCCTGTAAATCAACATTATATTAGAGATGGCAATATGGCCGAAATGAGAATTCATAACGGGCCAAAATGGGGTTGGATTCAGTTGACTGGTTCCTTATAAAACAGTTTAATTCACTGAATGAACAATTTGTTTTCTTATTTGTTATTTTTATTCGACCCGTATGAGATACACCGCAACACAAATTGACCCGTTCATAAGTTAATGAGTCGAAATTGTCACATCTAGTGCAATTTATTCAAAAGTTTTACTAGTGAATTCTTATAATACAAAACTTGTAAGAACAGAATACCAATAAGGCCAAAAGTATATGGTACATCGGGTCCAACTTCAGGAGGAGTAGTGAACCAGAAAGTTCTTGATGTGCTTTTATTTTCAATCCCAACTTCATAATAGTATCTTGTATCATACTGTGAAATATAGAGGGAAAAAAAATAATCAACTTAATTTAAACCAAATTATCAGCTTATTGAAAACAACTTCACCCTACGGGTAACCTGTAATTTTTAAACCATTAAAAGTAATTAGTTTCGATTAACTAGTCTCAATTTTCATACTGTAAAACAACTTATTTCACACTAAAATAAGCAGATAAGCATAAATGCTTTTTCATCCAAATGGTCAAAAGTTTTTATCTGCTTTATAAAACATGATAAGCAGTTAAATTAGGGTGATGCTAACAGGACACCACCCTAAACTTGTACAACGGCGTGACTGTCACATCATACGGGCTGTATGATGTCACAGAGGCTGTATGATGACAAACTAAGTACGCACACCAGAGCCTGAAAGATGGCCATCGGACAGTATAACTTTGCTAGTGGTTAAATCAGTCTTTTCTGTGTCAGTCAAACACATCATACGGGCCATATGATTTGGAGAACGTCCCCATACGACCCATATTATCCTTTTTATCTTTTCATGTCGTATGACCTGTATGACCATTCTTTGCATGTCATACGACCCGCGACACGTCAATGGTGTCAGGTGTGTAAATATTAGCCAAAACCATAATTAATATTAAGCAAACCCAAACACCCCTTGATCTTAATTCCACAATAATACCAAAAGAACTCTACATATTGATGAACTAAAAAGGATTATGTGAACTACCAATCAAATAGTACCTCCAGATCGGTAATATTGCAATGATGAATGAATCCAGAAGTATAACCATAGTATGTGTAGGTAGTAGCAATGCCAGTTGCTATGTTCTTATCACTTGTGTCGTCTTCACTCCAATAAACGACAGTATCCGAACCTTGTTCTTCCATTGTTACCCATGATACAATCACTGCCTTCCCCACATGATCTCCTTGGGTTATATGAACCTTAAATTCAAAAAAATATATAGACATTATTATTAATATAAAAAAGCTAACCCCCAAATTGCAGCCTACAGTTCTTATATCAGCTGAACCCAAACAATTGGAAAATAGAGTTGTTAAAACAAATCAATGAATTAGAAAATGAGGTTACCTAAATTTAAAAAAAAAAAAAAAAAAACTCAAATTTATCCCCAAATATAAGGGCAAACCCGATGCACGAGATATCCTCATACCCTGCATTTCTGCAAGAGGTTGTTTTCACGACATGAACGAGTGAGCATAGGCTTGTGTGTGAATGGACCGAGCGTTCATAACTGTTCGGCGCAAAGTTTGTTTATTTAATTAGCGAATAGACATGAACAAAGTTTTTGTTCGTTCATCTATCCTCGTGAGCGTCCGTTTATTTACGTTTGGTTATATTCATTTGTTTATGTTTGTTCGTTTAAATATTAATAAATACATAAGTAGTTATATTTGTATAATATAAACATAAACGCGGATTTTTAAATTATATATATCTTCGTGATCATCCATCATCCACTACATGTTGTATTCATGAATGCTAACTTATGTTCGTCTCTGTTTTTCCATTTATGTCTGTTTAAGTTTGTTTGTTTACGAACTATGCAGTCAATCTCGGTGGTATCTCGGTTATCGGTCCTCATGTGAAATATCGGTCAAAGTATCTGAAGAAACACTAATCGACCCCGGACAGATTACTGATAATATGGGGGTTAAATAAATGTTTCCCACGAGGGGTTAGATCCGGCAAAGATGGTTCTTCAGATGACCTGCAAAACAGACACCGTGAGCTCGTCACTGAGAAGGGGGGGTACCTCGAAGGGGGGGGGTACCTCCTTGTGACCACCCTCCGGCGTGAGAATTAGACTAGATTGCTCTTGAATATAAGTGTATATTAAGAGATTGCTAGAGAAGATAATGAGATATATGATAATGTAAGATCCTGTCCATACCATTCCAAGGTGTTGGAGTATTTATAGCCGAAGGTAGGTTTCCAAGAAGGTACAGCCGGCTGAATAGTGTTCCTGTTCTGCCAACTGTGGGCTACGCACATGCCATGCTGGTGGTTGGTGGGTAGGCAGCGGCTGATAGTGACCAGGCCGGACGTGTACTATTCCTGTTCCACCAACTGCAGGCTATGCACGTCCTCCGACAGGTTGGTGAGTAGGCAGCGGCTAATAGTGATACAGTACAAGAGCGTGCTGCTCGTCATACTGTTGTCAGTGAGCTGTCGTATCTTTGGTCAGATCTTTTGTCCATACCTCGTCAGGTACTGTACAAAAGATCCTCCAGTATCGTACGGACTGGCTCATTTGGGCGGGAGTTTTCCCGGCTTTGTGCGGGAGTGTCCCGGCTTGCTCACTCCTTCTTCAGGTGACATTACTGAATTATTTAAGAGTTTAGTGCCTTGTGCGTGTAGCCTTGCTGCGCGGGTAGCCTTCCTTGATGGCTAGTATCCGTAGCTGCGGGAACAGGCGGAGTACGTCGACCATTGGGAGGCTTTTCCTGCGGGAACAACTTGCGTACTGCGCATAAGGACGTCACGTCTCTGAGCATGGTGGGTCCTGCGGATCCAGTTGGTTTCTGCGCAGACGTCTCTTCGAGGTGAGTCTTGCGAGTTTGGTCTTTGCGCAGACGTCCCTCTTTGAGGTGAGTCTTGCGGGTCCAACTGGGCTTTGCTGGGACCTACCTCTTCAGTATCTGTCAGAATATCGATACCGATAATATCGGCGATATTGACCGATATTTCACCAATATATCACCGATATTCCCGATATCAGTGTTATAAGTCTTAATTTTCAACTTTTATTGTTTAATGTTGGTGTTTTGAGTCTTAATCAGTTCCTACTTGCTACAATTGTTTGTGTTTTGCAAGTTGCAAAAGGATAATTCGTTAATAGCAGGTGAATATACTGAATTGTTAGAGTTAAAGTGCTATATATAAATTCCACATGATATTAAAATTACCAATATCCCACCGATATCTCACTGCGATAACTGATATCTCAAATACCGATATCCGACATTTTTCCGCATTAACTGCTTTGTTTACGAACGAACACGAACACAGCCGTTTCTAAACAAACAAATATGAACACAAAAATCTGTTCGTGTACGTTCGGTTCGTTTACAAGCCTAAGTGTGTAGCAAACCGAATTAACCTAAAATAACCAAACCGCAAGCGTAACCAACACAAATTACATCAAAATTCTAGTAATCATTTATCAGGTCAATCGGTAACGAAATCGAGTGAAACGAATACCTGCTGAGGCGCATTGTAACCAGGCGGATGAGTAAACACATCACTGTCCATTGGCATATCCACTGTCTTCTCAACTTGCCTCACAAAACTACTTGTCAATCCTCCATTAACAGGTTCCAATATTAACATCAACAACACAGCAGCAATAGAGACAATAACACGGTAGCTTACGTCATCCATTGCAACCGTATGTATGTATATTAACAGCCTCTTGACAACAGAAACCCTAATTGGTTTAATACGTCGATTTGCTTGTTTTCAAATGGTCAATAATGATAATAATAACAAGTAGTTAGTTACTTGTTTGTAGAGTGATGATTGAGTGAGTGATGAATGTGAGGTTAATATTAATACGTTGAAATTTGTAACAATTTTATTGCAGATTTGTGTTGAATGAAGGTGATGAACGATGAGTTAACTGATCGGTACCCGTTAACCCGTCATGGGCGCTAATGTGTTATTAGTTATATTCACTTTTTTATATTTTTGAAAGTTTTATTGAACTATTTTTATAATTTTAGACAAAATTAAGTTTTAATTCCCTTATATATAATTCAGGGTTGTCACGTTTACCCGAAAAAACACGTATCTGAACCCAAACTAACCCGACCCGAGAAACCCAAACCCGAGTAAAGGCTAACCCGAACCAAAGTAATTTGGGTTGGTTCTTGGATCCGAATTCTAGGTTTTGGGTCAGCCCGAACCCGAATAAACTTTTAGTTTTCAAAACCATATATATTTTAAGTATTATAGGCTAAGCCTTAGCTGCTGATGAATCAATTATTTATTGTTTATTAATGTTTCATTTTGTAACTAAAAGCAACTATAATCCAACACCCATGTAACGGCATACTGAAGATAATTATGTCGGTCTTGTTTATTATGGTTGACCTTTGTTAATCTTTTTAGGATGTTTATCGGTTTATTTTTGAGCTGTTATTGATTTATTTGCATTGCGAGTAAAGAAGAATATGTTACATTTAAATTTAGCAATGCAGTTTTTTTTTCTATTTTTCTAGGATACTCGAAACCCGATTAACCTAACCTGAAAAAACCCGAACCTGAAGAAACCGTGAGAGATTTGGGTTGGGTTTCGGGTCTGGATTTAAAACTTTGAAACCCAAAGAACCTAACCCGAAAAACATGAAACCCGAAGAACACTCTAACATATATCGGTGTAGGGATGAGCAAATGGTACTGGATACCAGTATCGATATCAAACCAGGTACTTTAGATACTAGTTTAGCATTGACTTTATGAGGCTTCGAGAACCGTACGATGCCGGTATTTTATTGATTTTTTGTTGTACCAAGCATTTTCGATACCGGTACCTAATTTTGGCGATTTTCTGTATTTTATGTACCAGTACCAAGCTCATCCCTATACCTTATCCCACGTGTGTTTCGTTAGGGGAACTGTATATGTAGAGTGAAAGAAAACTGGCGATAGCGGCGGCGATGTGATAGAACTTCGGTCAGTGTGGCTTTAGTATCATATTAAAAACTTTGGCTACCATATTGAGAACTTGTGAGGTTGTTTTTGTAAACTAAAGGAATTTAAGGGTTATTTGTGTAATTAATGAAACTACCCATATTGAAAAATTGTGGGGGTACCATTTGTGTGGGGGTTAATTACGTAATTAATGGAGACTAATCACTTAACCAAAAACATTTTAAGGGTTGTTAAACCATGCATAAGGAAATGAAAAACAAGTCAAATTTGTCAATCCGAGTTCAAGAACAAATCAAACGGTACAGTGGGCACCATTACCACCAGCTAGTCACATTAGCACTTGGCGCATTAAACACAACGTGGGCGTCAAGGAGTGGCGCCAAGCACACCCCCGTAAGTGTGCTAACATGCACGAAAGTGGAGTGCAACATTATGCATGTGGACCCCATTGATTAGCCAACAAGAACCCTCCATTTGAGAGGGACAATCACCACTACATATAGTCTAAGCAATTAACGCATAAATCCTCAACCAAACAAACATTAAAAAAACCAGCAAAAAATTATTAAAAAAAAACTAATTTTTCTTATATTTATATAAATCCATCACAAGTAATAAAACTTAAAAGCTCTTTACATAGAGAAAGGACTTGAACATTTGTTAAAACTGGATAGATATAAAACTTTGTCCTCGGCTCCTTCCCAACAGTCACACATATATCTATATTATATATTTATATAACCGCGCATATGGCGAAATATTTGTCATTTTATTTACAATAATATGATTATATATATTATAAGTATCAAATATCAGTTCATCCCCTCATCCTGACGAGTGAGTGCGGTTAATGGTGTTGATTCTTTCTTGTTATAGCTGTAAATAGAAGAAAGAATGGCCATACTACCAGCATCACTATGCAGAGATGAAACACCCACATGCAAATCGTTGACGATCGTCGGCAATTGCACCAGTGGTGATCAACCTTTTTACCACATTTGTAGCAAAACTCAATTCCGCATCTGTGAAAATAATGTCGATTCGAAATCATAATTAGCTTCTTCGAGATCAGTGAATAATAATAATAGTAATAGTAATAATAATAATAATAATAATAATAACAACAACAACAATAATAACAATAATAATCAACATATGAATGTTTAACATAAGGAATTTAGAATAAGCAACTAGAAGCTCGAACTAGGGCGATATAAATGAGCTCAAGCCTGAGCTCAAACCTCAAGTAAGCTTATCTGGTAAAGAGCCCGGGCCCGAGCTTCACTTATCGAGCTAGTTCGCAAGCCTAAACGAGCCTGTTATTTAAATAATTATTATATAGTATATTTAATATACTTATATAACTATTATTATTTTATACATTAAATTATAAGCATGGGTAAATACTAAACAGAATATATTGCTATACAAAAAATTTTATACTACTAAATATATAAAAAAAATTAAATGTATATAAACTAATTAGTTAATTGAGGAACGAGTTGAGCCCAAACAAGGCGCGAGCGTGAAAAACCTACTCATACGCCGAGCTTGAGCTTTAGAAGACAGCTCAAAATGAGCCGAGCTCGAGCATAGGTGAGTTCAGATTCAGATTGACTCGTTTAAACTCTTACTTAGGGTGTAGCTTTTGGGAGCTTAAAGCTTTTAGTTTTTTTTTAAAAAATCATGTCTTATAAAGAAAAATCCGTGTTTGGATGTGTGACTTGGTAGCTTTTATGTTTAAACAAAAAGCACCTAAACAAATTGAAGTGACTTTTTAGAAAAAACTTCTAGCATATTGTTACTTTTGCCAAACATATCCTTAGTGTTTTGGGTAAACTTGTCTACACAACTTTAGTTTTTTTAATTATTTTATAAAAATTAAAAAAATAGCTTATGATCTTGTATATACCATAGGGGTGCAAACGAGCCAAGCTACTCGAGATCGGCTCGTTAAAAAGCTCGATCGAGCCGAGCTTAATCGAGCCTGAGCCTGAGCTCGAGCCTAAAAGTAAGCTCGTTTAATAAACGAGCCCGAGCCCGAGCTTCACTTATCAAGCTCGCCGGATCGCGAGCCTAAACGAGCCTGTCATTTATATAATTTTTTAAAATATATATTTAATAATTATTAATTAATATATATATATAAGAAAAAGTAAATAAAAATAACTAAATAATATATATTATTTTATATATAAAATAATAATAGAAAAATATTTAAAAATAATTATATTTATATAAAAAATAATTGATAAATAGTAAACGAGCCAAGCCCGAGCCGAGCTCGAGTTTAAAAATCTACTCACGAGCCGAGCTCGAGCTTTGAAAATAGAGCTCAAAACGAGCCAAGCTCGAGCTCGGGCTCGGCTCATTTGCACCCTAAATTATACCAAAACACACCTCTTAAAATAGTGTTTAGAAATGGGAAATGACCAAAACAGACAAGGACTTCAAAGCTTATTATACGCCAAATAAACAACTTACAAAAAGGATTTTAGTTTTTTTTTTAAGTTTATAAGCTAATAAATAATAGATAAACAATTTCAACAAGCAAATCCCAAAACACCTCAATAATCTTAAACTTCAAACTCTCAAAATGTAGAACAATACGTATGTAAAACGTGACGTTTCAATGTAGATATGCAACTGATATTAGCTATGATCAGTTACCGTAAGATTCCCGAAAAAACAATTTTTTTTCTAATTGTGGAATAGAGTTAGGCTAGCAAATTAAATATGTCATTCTTTGATTAGTAAATCAAGAAACAGCATATGATGCAAACTTTCCTCTTACTTCACCTATAACCCTACCTAAGCTAAGAAAGATGCCCAATATCATATTACTTTCTTTAAAAAAAATAAGATAGAATTTGCAACTTTTAGGTTGTTAACCATCAAATTTTATTACTACAAAATTATACACTTTCTTGAAATTTTAGATCCATTTTGCATCTTTTGGTATGTTAACCATCAAATGTAAAGAAAAATTTCATGTTCAAAAGATGCCCAAAATAAAATATTTTCTTGATATAAATATTAATAAAAATTTGCATTTTGTTAGCATGTTGATAATCAATTCTATCATCTATAATAATCTATGTAATTGATATCACCGATATATTGGTGCGGTTATCGGTCCCTTGGTAAAATATCGGTCATAATATCATAATATCGACGATATTGACCGATATGACATTTGACCGATATATCACCAATATTCCGGTTCAATGCTAGTGTTTTAAGTCTTAATCAGTTCCTACTTGCTACGATTGTTAGTGTTTTACAAGTTGCAAAAGGTTAATTTGTTAATGGTATGAGAGTATACTGAGTTATTAGTGTTAAATTGCTATATACATAAATTTTACATGATATTAAAATTACTGATATCCCGCCGATATCTCACAGAATAACCGATATCTCAAATATCGGTCCTTGACCAATATCCGATATTTTTCGGCATTAACTACTTAGATAATAATAATAATAATAATAATAATAACATATGAAACAAAATAACTGAATCTTGATCAATTTGCTCTGATTTAAAGAAATGAGAATTACCTGCATCTAACAATAGCACAACCTTTAACAAGCTCAACACAATGTTGACACGTAGGGCACCGCATCCACTGTTTCCTCTCTGACAAAACCCCAAAAGCGATGTCGTTTTGATCCCTCATCTCCCCACTCTCTTCACACCTGTAACAAGGGGTGTCCATGAAACTGATAAAAAACTGATCCAAAACAAAAACCGATAAAAACAGTTTAGTTTTATGTTTTCGTAAAAACTGAACTTGCGGTTTGGTTTTGGTTTGTATGCAATAAAAACCGAAATATATGCACCAAACCGAATTCTAAGATTTTCATTTTTTATATTTTAAGTTATTTATAAGAATTAGTATATGTAAGTTAAATATTATAACCGAAATGTATAATAATCAAACAGTTAATGATTAACAAAATGAATTATTCCCAAATTCATTATTTTGAGCCAAACCTTTTTTTTTCGTCCCAAATATTATAACCGAACCGAAACCAAACTAAACAGCTTTCAAGACTTTCAAAACTCGAAGTCTCGGTTTTTCTCCCGTTTCATTCCAAACCCGAACCAAACCAAACCGAGCCGTCACAAATCATAACCGAAAAAACTGAAACTTAACGGTTTTCACCAACCAAAGTTTCGGCTTTTATTCAGTTTCATCCCAAACCTGACCCAAACCAAACCGACCCTAAAACAAAACCAAACAGTTTAAAAAAATTTCAAAAACCAAAGTTTCGGTTTTTGCTCAGCTTTAGCCCAAACCAAACCAAAAACCAAAACTTCCAAAATTTTCAAAACCGAAGTTTCAGTTTTTGGTCCGATTTTAGCCCAAAACCAAAAACTGAAAAACCAAAACTAAACAGCTTTCAAAAATTACAAACTCGGCTTTTAGTCCGGTTTTATACCAAAACAGACTCAAACCAAACCAAAACTAAACAGTTTTCAAAAATTACAAAATCGGTTTTAGCTCAAAACATACTCAAACCGAACCGAAACGAAGCCCAAAAGTTTCGGTTTCTGGTTCTGTCTTTGTCTTACCCCAAACCGAACCCGAACCAAAAACTGAAAAACCGAAATTAAACGGTTTTCAAAATTTACAGAATCATTTTGAGGCCCGATTTTAACCGACTCAAACCAATCCAAAACCAAACATTTTTCAAAAACTCAAAACCCGAATTTTCAGTTTTTCACCCGTTTCATCCCAACCCGAACCGAAACCAAACCCCGAAGTTTCGTTTTTTCTCCCGTTTCATCCCAAAACAACCCAAACCGATAATTCCGCACCCGAGCCAAAACCAAACAGTTTTTAAAAATTTCAAACCCCGAAATTCTTGTTTTTCTCCCGTTCCATCCCAAACCCACCCCAACCCAACCCAAACCGATCATTCCGCACCCGAGCCAAAACCAAACAGTTTTCAAAAATTTCAAAACCCAAAATTCCAGTTTTTCTCCTGTTTCATCCCAAACCCGACCCAAACCAAACCAAACATTTTCCAAAATTCCCAACACCAAAGTTTCAATTTTCTCCCGTTCCATCCCAACCCCGCCCCAACCTGATCCCTCCACTCCCGTACCTGTACCCCGCATGCCACGGCACCTTACACCGAAAACAAAACTGCTTCTTACAATTCGGACACACACACTTCTTCAAACTCCCCCCATTCCCACACTCATTCACCACCACCACCGAACACTCCCGGTTCGGGCAATACACCCGGTCCAACCCCAACACTGTCTTCTCACACAACACATCACACCATTTCTCAAACACCACCCCAATCTTCTCCCGGCAACTCACCGCCTCCAGCCACTGCTCACACCCCACCGCCGGACACTTTATATCACACACGTTGTCCTGCAGCTTCACCTGTATGTACTTGATCACACAGTCTGTGCAGAATGGGTGCACGCATTTGTTGCTGTTTTTGAATTTGGTGTTCGGGTGGGTTATGGGTTCGATGCAGATTTCGCAGGTGGATGGTATTGATGGGTCGGATTCGGGTTGTGAATCGGGTTGTGGGTGTTTGAATTTGGGGGTTGTGTTGCCCATTGATTGGATTGGATTGGATTGGATTGGATTGGATTGGATTGGGTTGAATTGATGAAATTGGTTACATGAAGAGTGAAATTGGAAGAAATTGAAGGTTTAATGGGAAGAATTTAGGGTTTGTGTGGTGTTTTTGAAGGAGACTTTACGACTCTTTTGAGACTAAAAGGAGTGTGAAACTGTGAATTGGGTTTTTGTTTGGAAATTATTATTATTATTATTATTATTATTATTATTATTGGATAACCGTTTCGGGATAAGATTATCAACTCGTATCGTTCTTTCGATTAAAAGCCATAAAACATCGGTTTGAAACTCGGGAAAAAACATAACGACGTTAAGTGTTTTTTTAAATGAACCGATGGTAGTGATTTTTAAAGTTGAGATTATTATCGGCCAATACACAAAAGTTGGGATTATTTATTTCCGATTTGTCTTATTATTATTATTTAGAACGACGAGTTTTTTTGTTTGTAAGACTGTGAGGTTACTATACTCTCCAATTTGAAGAGGCTCGTTGCTTCACTCTGGTCAAACTATGTTATCTTAACCGGGTCTACAATAGCTTCAGAGTTTTAGCTCGAGCAGGGAAACCATACAGCTGGCTACCACAAGAGCAGAACTCCCTAACGTAACACATGACAGTTGGGTTTGTGCTCGGAAAATGAGTTTAATACTATTGTTGCTGTTGTATGGTGTTTTTAATTGTTTATGTGAAAAATTCTATTAATAATTTTTTTAAATGGCCAACAAATCTTTTAAATTGGTTAGTGACTAAATTTATTATATAGGTGTATTTTTGTATTTATATAGAGTTATTATATAGGAAACTTAAAAGAAACTAATCACAAACAACTCCTGGACACTAATATTTAATATCACACGCGTTGTCGGATTCGGGTTGTGGGTATTCAGGTTGTGGATCGGGTTGTGGGTGTTTGAATTTGGGGGTTGTGTTGCCCATTGATTGGATTGAATTGAATTGAATTGAATTGATGAAATTGGTTACATTTAAAGTGAAATTGGAGTGAATTGAAGATGAAATTGGAGGGGAAATTGAAGGGGAAACTTAAAAGGGATGAATTAGGGTTTGATTTGAAAGTGACTTTACGACTCTTGCAGGCTTTTGAGTCCAAAAGGAGTGTGAAATTGTGAATTGGGTTTTTGCTCGGAAAATGGGATTATTATTATTATTATTATTATTATTATTATTATTATTATTAGTAGTAGTAGTAGGAGGGGTGTTTATCGAATCGAATTAACGAATTTTCAAGTTAATCGAATCGAATAGTCTAAATTATTTATTTTTTTGCTACCATTTGTATTTGTGAATAAAAGTTGAACTATTTGATTCAAATAATTATTTTCAAGTTAATCGAATCGAATAATCCGAATAATTTATTATTATTATTATTTGCCAATGAGCTGGCTGGTGGAATGGTATAAGAAAAACTTGGTGTTTTATGTGACCCATTTTTTTTTATGTCCTTAACATTTAGTTTCATGTGCATCATGATGTGGTGTATTTGCCTTTTGATCTGGGAAAACATTCGCTTAAGGCCAATGCCCCTAAACACTCGTCCAATGTGAGATAAAACTCATTCAGTTCAAGGATCCAACTAATTAATGACTGAATGACACCAACTCGCCTAGTCTTTCATTCTCACCTTGGTGCCACGTAAACTAAATAACTTAGTCGGAAATCGAATATGGGTCAAAAACATAACAGTATTGATAATAATTAATAAATAATATGGTCGTTTAAAAATTATAAGAAAAAATTAATTTAAGAATGAGATTAATTAAAAAAAATATATGAATAAAGAAGAACTGACAAAAGTATAAGTGTTCTTTAAATAACCAAAAAATCCGTGAAATAAATATGGGTCAAAAAATAATAGTATTGATAATAATTAATAAATAATATGGTCGTTTGAAAATTATAAGAAAAAATTGATTTAAGAATAAGATTAATTAAAAGAAATATATAAATAAAAAAGAACTGACAAAAGTATAAGTGTTCTTTAAATAACCAAAAGATACGTGAAAGAAAGAATGTCGCATAAAATAGTATTTTGTGCTTTAATAGTATTAATAATTAATTGCATTAACTATTGGACAATAAAAATTGTACTTTTTAAATTTGATATTTTGGTGCATTATAATATAGGGGATAATATTGATAAATTACAAAGAAATTAACAAATTTAAAAAGTTAAAAAAGAGTGGTGTGTTTGGCCTTTGTGTTGTTGCATATACAACATTTGTGGTTGGGTTTTACGAGATGGTATTATGTCATTTTTTTTCAAAGATAAATTATCACATTCACAATAAATGTCCGATGACAAGTTGATCTGATATGTGAAGCTAATGATTCCTTCTCTCAACACTGAAGGAACTGTTGTAAAAGGTTGAAATCGTAAAGCTTTGACTACTACAGGGGTGGTTACTGCTTGTAACCGAGGTAAAGAAGTCACCACTCCATGTATAGTTTCTTCGATTTTATCTTCAGATCCATAATATACTGCATCGGCCATTGTGAGATCCAAACGTGGTTTGATTTGTTTAACAGTGGATGGCCCTAATAAAGAGTTAGAAAAACTCGACCAATAATGATATTAAAGGAGTGATCGTTTATTGTACCAAGAGTGTGAAAATACATGATCTCACAAAGTATAAATTATTTACTTTCTATTGCTTAACCCTAATCTTTCTAAGAACATTCACAACGGGTTCTCTAAAATATGCGAGTGAATACTCTATTTTTTAAAGTGTGGTTGTAAGTAGTTGTGGGTAGAGATGAGAGAAAATGTTATTGTTCATGAGTAAATTTAAAGAAACGCTGTTCATACTCTATAATTTTTTTAATATTTGTTGAATATAGTTAAGTGGAGGATGGAGAAAAGGTAACGAATTAATGAAATTATATAGATGGAGATAAAGAACCTGTCAGGAATGTCTAAGGTACAAGGTATTTATAATTGGAGGGAACCCCTACCAATGAATTGATAGTGACTTCTCTTCTTTCATTTGGGGGAATTCATTCACATTCTTTTTGTCTCATGCCACCTCACTGGGATGGTCCCTTCTCATAATCATTTTGTTTCGAAGGATTTGGTGAAGGTCTCTATGATGTCTTCCGCCGTAAGTTTTCATACGTTTTCAATTAGAAAGAAGTTTAACAAATCAAAAGTTGAAAAAGAGTGAAGAGCGCGATCACATAATTTGTCTTGTCGCGTTTTGAACAAATGATACAACTAGTCATACAATTATCGTAGTTTTATACTTAAATTAAAATGGTTTTTGCTTTACTTTCACAACATGTTTAACTAGAAATAGGGCTTGAAAACCTTAGCCAAACAACTTCTTGACTGTGATTATGATGTTTAATTTTTATTGTTAGGTGTTCCTTTGAGTCAATAATCAATATTATCACTCATAATCTATATAATATAAATAACAACTATGGTGTCGCAATTGCTTTGATTGGGCCATGTGGCGAAATATTGTTGGGCCATGTCATTTGTATTTTTTAGCTTCGGTATCGTAACAAATGTAAACGAAAACTGATGGACTTCGCGTCGACTCACCGCCACAATGTCTGTGACCGACAAAGATCAGGTTTTACCAACACCCAGCAAATACTAACTCATCGGCGTAGCACCGACTAAATTCGCGTAGAGTCACTGTGTTTGGTTTTAGTTCCAGTAACCTAACAAACGTAACGAAAACTGACCGGTTGCCGATTTTATTTTAGTTCCGGCACTGCAAACCGACTGAATTTGCGTAGACTGGCTTGCCTCAATGCCCGGGATCGACAACGGCCAAGTATTACCAATGCTCGAGTTTACCAACCGACGCCACCCTATTGGTCCACCGCAAGTTATAAATTTTTTTGTTTTATTTTTTGTTTTAGTTCTGGTACAATTACGAACGTAACTGAAACCGACTGCATTCGCATCGACTTATCATCTCAACGCTTGGGTATTACGCCGGGTAAATCACTAGTTCACTATATAATTGAATCTTGCTACTTTCAACACTATAGTGTGATTTATAAGCAAAAGGACCATAGAGTACAAAGAAATATTGTTAAATTAATAAATCCGTATTTGCATTTTGTACATTGTTCCTGAGTGAGATGAGACATTAATTTGGTACCAGAACTGTGTATTTTGCACATTAAAATATTGGCACCTTGTACATGTTTAAATTTTATAAGTATTATTATAATAATATAAGGTAGCACAACATTACTTGTTTATAAAGTTGCACATGAATGGACAAAGAAATATTGGTTGTTGTTGGGTAAATAGTACATAAAGTTCACATGATTTAGGTGGATTTTCATTCTAGGTTAAACATATGATTTTTTAATAGTTTAGGAAGTAAGACTATTCGTATCCAAAACGTCCCAAAAAGCCAAAACTCCCCTCATCTTCTGTCTCCAATCTCCATTAGTCCCCTCCTTCTTCTGGTTCCACCTCCTTCCAACTTTAACGTTTTGCACACAACGTTAAGAGAAATTTCGGCCAAAATGCCCCAAAACGCAAGGAGTATGTGTTCTCGACGTTTTGGGTGCATTTTCCCCTCCAAAACGTCACAACTAACTCTCCCCGTGACGGTTGGTCTAACACAAGTTTGTTTACATTTATAACTTTTAGTCATGTTAATTATTGTGCATTCGTACAAAACTATAGTATTTTCGTGAACTCGTATATCCATTTGACCTTTTCATATTGTCGCTTGTTGTCATATTCATTTAAGTTAGCAGCTATCACCACTTTGGTGGGGGTGGTCAGAAGGTTTTCCTTAAGGTTTCTTTTTTGGGGGTCTCAGGTGTAATTTTGACTCATGTGCACGATCTATTTACCGTAGAGGTGCACAGAATACCCGGTTCCTACCCGTACCCGACCCTCGGGTACGGCTTGGTATAGTTTTCTCCCCGAAACCTGAACTGACACGGACCCGCCGGAACCAAAACCGGAATACCCGGCCAAAACTTGACCCGAAACTATCCGGAAAACTTGGTCAAATACCCGACTATACCCGGAACCAGTTCCTATTCGACCTGGTTTTGACTTTTGTTGGCCATACCCGGAACCGGTTCCTGAAAATACCCGGTTTGTGCACCTCTAGTTTACCAACTAAGCTCAATACGAAACAAACAGTACTCTACGAACTCTAATACTAGTAACGACCCGCTAAGAACAACATGATGAGATCCAAAAGAACCTAAAGGATGTAATGTAGCAACATAAGACTTGAAAGAATACAGAATCTTGAATGTTTGGATGATCAACAGTTAAAGAGAACAAATGTTTTTCAACCCTAATCAGTTTCAAAACCAACTTTTATAAAAGGTATATTCATGAACCAACAAGCCCTATTACTTTTTACATTAAATATAAAGGAGTTCCTTCAAATACAAGTATCCACAACAGCATCCACCAACCTTTTATTATCACCCTTAAATCCTAAAACTTGAATATTTCTAATTATTATCTATCTTAATTGAGTTGATATTTCTAAAACCTATACTCAAAAAAGGTTAGGCCATTGTACACTATTGGTCAGGTATAAGTGTATTACACAGGTGGACATGTTTGATTATACAAGATTTTCAGGAGTTCTAAGGCTGGTTGTCGTGGAGCATTAAGCCACACCATGGGTCAGTATAACGCAGGTGAATATGCTTGATTATACAAGATCTTTGGGAATTCTAAGGCTGGTCGTTGTGGAGCCTTAAGCCCACTTGGCAGATGAGGTGGCTTAGCTTTTGTAGGTTGCCGGCATTAAGCAGCTTTAAACACCATGCCAAAGCGGCATTTCCAGGCGTTAAGGGGCGGGGTTATGGTTGCCAGCATTGTGTTAACAATGGATGGATGGTTTGATTAGGGGCGGCGTTAAGGTGGGTTGCGACATGGTGGGGGTTAACACCGGCTACGTCAACCCACAATGGTGTTGATAATGTGGTTTCCAACCATGACATTAACAATTGTCAAGTTTCAACCAAACACAACGTAAATACTAAAATACATATTTTACTATTCATCATGTTATAATCGTTATTATTATATAAGAAAAGGCAAAGTAGAAAGTTTAAAACCTTCTATTTTGGCCGCTAAAAGTTTAAAACCAAAGTTAAAAACTTTTAAATTTTCAACTTTGACCACCTAAGTTTCACGCATTTATACTTTTGACATAAGAATTTTAACATTTTAACTTTGTTTACAAAACTTTTATTTTGACGGTAGCATAATGGACCGGCTCAATACCAACAACCGAGTTACCGGCCATGTCCCCGCCACAGCACGCCGGTTAAAGCATATATAAAGAGAGGGTTATAATTCTACCTGATTCTTCCACGAGGCAACCGGCATAGGACTAGGGTTCATTTGCGAATCAAGTTCGAGCTGTAGCAAAGCGTTGGGTCTTCAACGTGCTACGATTCCCCTGATCCCGTTGGTTAACATGATAGTGACGGATCTGGTGGATTCCCGCATTCAAACACTAAAGTACTAAACTACCACCAAATTTATTAACACACATCATAAGAATTTTGGCACGTCTAGTTGTATATCCGAGTACAAACATATAAATTAAATACACGCAGTTTAAAACAGTATGTTCCCAACCCCTCCATAACATCACCGACAAAAGAATAAACAAAATACAGAGCTGTGAAATCTCACTCTTGCCCTCTACGGCACATCGTCGTTTTATTTACTAACAGGGGCCAAAAGGGAAAGATTAAAATATCACATTATGCAAATATGGGGACGGGGCGACCTTGTTGCTTAAAATATGGTCTAATAGTTTATTCATCGTCGTCTCTGAGTAATGCAAAGGAGAAAGGGTGGAACTTGTAACCGTCACCCTCGTAAAACTTGTTTTGAAATTCGACCCAGTGAAGCCTTAATGCGTGCAAGAAGGCGCTTAGAGTTTCCATCACGAGTAACACACCGACCGTTGCAAAAATAAACACGATTAAACCAATGATAAGGATGATGACATTGTTGTACCTGCACGTTTACAAAACTATGTTATGATGATAATCTAAGCTTGAAATAAATACACGAGTTCACTTTGGATGATTTTGACCCGTTTTCAGTTTTGCATTTATTTTTTTAAGCCTCACCTATTTGATATGACCCGTAAAAATATAAAGAAAATAGCGCTGGGAATAAAAAGAATAATAAATAATTACCTCCAAAATTTTGGAAAAAAATTTAAAGAAAGATAATGAATTAATAATTAAGTTTTTCATCAGAAAAAAAAATACATAGACGTGCTTTTTAAGTAGAATAATGCCAGAACCACATAAAACACTTTTGTCTTTTTCGTTTTAACAGTAGTACATGACAGGGTTACATAAAACTACGTACGTGCACATTATGCGGTTCTCGCGGTTATTACATAAAGTGATTCTGTATTAAACGTGCCCCTATCTTTATCGTTCAGGGAAATAAAGTAATAAACTATGTCTAACGTTCCCTAATTTTTAACATACGATAAATCATATCGACCATTAGTTGGATAAAGTATAGACTAAAAAGAAGGTTAACGTACCCCCAAGCAAGAAGAAGAACCTTCTCATAGAACACGGTTGACAACTCTGAATGTGCCAAGCTGAAAAAAAGAGAGACTCTTGCATTATTAGTGTCGATATTATTACATAACCATTGCGAAAACGGGTGTCATAGGTTTTTTTCTCTTTGACCAATATGATTGGTTTAATTCACAATATGTGTAGCATACCTAAGTGCCCATAGACGAAGATACGAAGCCGTATTTGATACCGCCCCGAGTACAAATTCAATCGTATGAATGAGTTGATGAACAAATACTTCACTGAACTCAAATTCTTCATGATCATGAGAATCATGATTTGCTTCCACTTGCAATGACTCGTCTTCGCCTTCAAGAGGTGTGTAGGAGACGCCTTGGTGTCTCTAAGGTCATGAAAACAAAATAATAAATTAAGAAAAAATAGAAAAGTTTCATATGAATGTGTGTGCACGGAAGGAAACAAATTGGTATACCCTGTTGTGTTGTGCCTTTAAAATGAAGGGCTTAGGTAGCAGCATCCACGGAACAGCAATCAAGGCTAGTAGTAGCAACGTAATCTGTTAATGTAACAATTTGTATTATTAATTCAGCAATACCAATGCATCATACATGCAAATATGAAATTATATTTGTATTAATAAGACGGCTTATTATAAAGTTGTATACACTAAAAGTACACTTTGCACGTCTTTTGACTGGTTGGACCTGTTCACTATTTTTTTTATTTTGGCGCATTTGACCAGTTAAAGATAAAGCATATACATGTAATATTAGGTCTGTAAATGAACCGAACGTTCGGTGAACTGTTCGTGAACCGTACGGCGATCTCAACCTCTAGGCTCTGCCGATTCCATTTGTGTTCGTGAACCGTTCGTCAGCACATTCATTTCCTTAATGAACGAACACGGACATAAAATCTCATTCAGTAAGTGTTCGTGAACATATTATTTCCTTAACAAACGAACATGAACAAGGCCTTGTTCGTGTTCGTTCGGTTCATTTACAGCCCTATGTAATAACATTATTCTTATGTATCACGAGGAAAAAACAAACCTGAACAGTTTTCTGGTTAGGAAAAAGCTGATTTTCACCGAGATCATCAGTAGGACCAAGGAACATGTATATCATTACATGGTACAAATCAGCTTGTGAACCAGTGCACCATTTCACAATGATGAGTAGCGAAAGGTATCCAAACAAACCATTCAAAAAGATCATTTGAGGAATAAATTGAAACCTGAAAAATTAAAGTAATATATCATTCAATAATATTGTATATGCACGCATTCTATGCATTTATTTGAAGCAAAGAAAGTTGATAATATTATCATTGGCGTATGATAGGATATTAACATAAAAAAACTTACCAAATATTTACAGCATTCCCAAAGTATAACGCGTTGAAGAAACTCATTATTATTCCAAGGTTCATCTGTGTTACACCAAGAAGAATTGACATTTTCATCTTCAATGAGTTGAGAAATGGCAACTCACTTCGACTACCGTGCCACGCAGGGTCCACACCAAATGGGTATGTATCCCTTCCTTTTATTAAACCTATTGTGGTAGCTTCACTGCAGACGGATTGGGTAACAGGTCAAAACATGTTTGGGTTTAAACAGGCTATTTTTAATTGTTATTCAAACGTGAGTACCTGCAAGCAGCATCACGGCATACGTATGCTGAAGGACTAAATAGCTCAAACGGAACCGAGAAGAACTCATTATAGATCAACCCCGTGTAGATTGAGAAGAGTGACATCAGCAATATAACATAACGACCCCCAAAGGTCATTTCCATAATGTCTCCAAGCTTCTGCATTCACCAAAAAAACATAGCGATACTAGTAAAAGTTGTCGAAATGAGGTGGCCTGCTAATATCGGAAACAAAGTGTAAGTTGGTTTCTATTTTGCCTATAATCTTAAGTTGGTCTGCTAAACATTGGAAAAAGTATTTCATGTGGTTTGTCCATTAAAGAATTAAGAATGGAAGATCAATTAAATTAGGTCAACTGGTCAAGACGATGAGAAAGAATTAAGAAAGGAAACAACTAGAAAATTCTCATCGGTTATATTCATATAGCAATTCATGTCAAATACATGGCAGAAAAGGGATTCTAATCAGTTAAATTAGATCAACTGGTCAAGACGACGAGAACAAATTACCTGAGAGGAGAATTTCTTTTCCTTGACTATCAAATATAAAGTTGCAAGCAGCAGGCATATACCATGGCCCCAATCACCAAACATTACAGCAAACAGAAATGGGAATGTAACAACAGTAAACACTCCAGGATTTGCTTCTTGGTACTTGGCAACGCTGCAGTAACAGCAGATTAAATACTGGCCAGTATGTAAAATCACAAGGAAACAACTAAAAAAATCTCATTGGTTATATTCATATAACAATTCATGTCAAATACATAGCAGAAAGCGATTCTGATCAGTTTCAAGTTTATCTTGTTAGAAAATGTGTTGTACTATATATACAGATATAAACAAAACCATATTCATGATAACTAAGAGCCAATGAATAAGTAAAGTAATGCTTACCCGTATGCATCAACGATTGTTTGAAAGGAATCAGTAAACTTGTTGGTTCGGAAAAAGGTTGGAGGCATCTCTTTTGTGTGCAAAACCTGGAATATGGCACCAACTTGTGAGTTTGAATCTATTGTTGCCTGCTCCAGTGCATCTTGAATCTGCAAAAACAAGATAGATAATACTTGGATTAAAAATTTTAGATGCCAAAATTTAATCCACATAAAGCTGAGACTGATGAAATGCTAATCTGGCAAAACATTAAGTACTTTGAAATGAGATATACCATAAACAGAAAAATGTTTATCCGTCCAAGCCCCCCCCCCCCCCCCCCCTTTCTTATTTTCTTACTATAAACGAATAAACGAGATGGGGGATCAGGTGAGTTGGATAACAGGTCTAACGGGCCATGTCTGGTTGTGTTGATCCAGTAGCATTTTTTTGCCTATTTTTTATACTAGATAATTAATGTGTTGGCCGTGATCAAAAAATATATAATCACAATGATAATCTGAAATTTTGAATTAGAGGACTTAAAAGGTTGAATAGCATACATTAAAAATACTTTTAACCTGTTTAACCACTTCTCCTTTTAGCTAAAACTTTTCATTTGACCATTTTGAGATAAAACATGACCAGAAATATACCGATTCATTACATAAAACAAAAGGATGAAAAACATAAGGACCTGTTCGGTTGCATATATGGGACTCCATCCTTCAGCCACAAGACACTTCTTTGTCACATCAATGCTGAGCATATTTAAAGTGTGATAAATAGACTTCTCTCTCCGCACCTGAAAGACGCAATAAAAATGACGTTAAGTGATCAAAACATATAAAGGTCATAAAGGCATGTGCTGTCAATAATGATCACAAACACAGTAAGCAAGTGATTCCATCACAAACACATACCAGAAGACTCCACGGTTCATATTGTTCTCCAATTGTTTGTAGCAGATTGCCACGGTGTAGAAGGCCAGCATCTATTGTTGTCTTTATCTCAGATATCTTCCCAGACACCTAAAAGTGTAAATTTCAATGATCAGTATCATATGACCAAAAAGACAAGCACCAAAATCTAGAGTAAGAATGCCTTGTATGCACATAACAGAAATAACTAATGATGAAGGTTGTAAGTTGTAACATACCTCAGTTATTGATTGTTCTTGTTTGACAAGATCTTCTACAAAAGGGTAACGATTTGCCCCAAAAGCTTCACATATTTTAAGGATTTTGCTTTTTGCTCTTTCTCCAGAAAAGAAAACCAGAAATACATTTTTCTCAACCTGTACCGTGGTAGACACATGCTAACATCCGTGAGAGTGGAACTTAATCAATATTCTTAATGCAATGAAATAAACTTAAATCACATTCCAGAGTGCAAATCAACCTAATTCAATTAAAATTAATGTCAAATAAAAAATACACTATTAACCTTCTCTCCCGAGCTAGGATCAACAACAGCTTCATCCAAAGCAGCCTGCTCCAAAAAGACATTGCCCCTTGTAGCACGGAATAGAATTCTTTCAAAAGCCAAAGCTTTTGCTTTAGGCACAAGACCAGCAAGAAACCCTAATTTAACTTGTTTCCCTTGGTCGGATTTCGATTCCTACATATAATAATCAGAAATAACCCATTTAAGTGCAAATAAACACACTTGATAACAAAAATAAGATAAATAATTTCATATCATGATCTGTACTTGATTGGTCAGAAGAGGAGTTTCCAAAGATTCTTCGGGAGCCTGATCTGATGCAGCTTCTCTATGCTGAGCTACAGCACTGGTTTGTGCAGATTTGAAAAACTCTCCAGCCTGGGGAACAGTTTGAATAATACCAAATGTAAATATTGGCGAGGCGAAAGAGATCAGGCACACACACACACACATACAGGGGAAAGTTAACATATAAATAATTTCATATCATGATCTGTACTTGATTGGTCAGAAGAGGAGTTTCCAAAGATTCTTCGGGAGCCTGATCTGATGCAGCTTCTCTATGCTGAGCTACAGCACTGGTTTGTGCAGATTTGAAAAACTCTCCAGCCTGGGGAACAGTTTGAATAATACCAAATGTAAATATTGGCGAGGCGAAAGAGATCAGGCACACACACACACACATACAGGGGAAAGTTAACATACAAATTTAACGTGCTAACTGTGCTAATCAAGTAGTGTAATGATATATACAAGTAGTGTAACTATGTAATTGCATCGTAGTGTAATTACACACACACACACGTGTGTGTGTGTGTATTGGATATGTGTGTGCACGCACATACATGAAGCCCTCAAAGGCTGTATATTATTGTAATGGAACTTTATATATGCTGTTAGAATAAGTTTTACAGAAAATTATTAAAGCCGGTGTTTTAGATCGGCTGCACATTGCATCCAGGTGAAACTTGAATCACCAAATTAAACAAAAACAATTGGTAAACATCAATTTCGTAAACCCATTTTTTATTTGTAGTAATAATAACAAAAATAATAGCTAAAATAGATACAATACCTATAATAATAAAAAAAAATAGTTACAATAGTAGTAATAGTAGTAATAAGAATTAAAAACAATAATACATCACATGACTTTGGTAAAACGAATGCCATGAAAATTGGTCAACGAAAAGTCAAAGAGAACTCCTTGAAATCTTACTGCCACCAGCCTATAAGAGAATAACTAGTGTTATGTACCTTCTGTAAAACAAGTTTATATTCTACAAGCTCATTATATCCACGCTCCAACTTTTCACTATTTGAATTTATTTCAATCAGCTCGGCCTCAAGATCTCCAAGTTTTACCTATAAAATAGCCATCATTGAAAACTTATCAATCTTAGCCTCATTCAGGATTTGTTTCCCTCCACTTACATCAAAATTTAATTAACTCATATATACCTCTAGGTCATCCAGACTAATATCACCTTTTGTTTCAGTTAAAACCGAGGGTGTGAAACCCGCCTTTGACATTTGATCTTTGAAGTACCGTAACTTCCGTGCCATCTCTCCACATCTTTTAATCTTCATAATTAGAGCAAGTTAATTTGTGATCTCACTAATAAAAACTACAGGTAACTAAAACACAAAACTCTTGAGTTTAATTAATATGTTCTGTAAAATATGCTCACATAGAGAACTAGTAGCAGGCAGTGATGTACTTGACAACCAGTCATACAAACTGTGAACTCTCTCTCCAAAATTGAAATATAACTTAACAAAATTTTATACACGATAAAGCATATCCCTAGTAAAATATAAATACTGTACTTTGGAAGTATTGAAAATGTAATCAAGCAGTACTGCATTAGATGGTAGTAAACAACAAACTCCCAACATGCATCATTTTAGAAAACATTGAGCATTTATCTTTATTCTGTTACCAAGAAAATAGAACAGTGAAGCAGATATTACAGTTGTCATGGAGTGATACGTTCAGTGGCGGATCCAGAAATTTTCGTTAGGGTGGGCACAAAATGGATAGGGTAAAAAACGGGTCGGGTCAAAGAGAACTGGGCCGACCAACCATTTTTGAAGGCCCATAGTTGAATGAACTTTTGGGGCAAGTGAGAGGGTAAACTGGTATTTTCGGATCAATGCATTATTGCGACCTTCAGTAACGGAGCAAGAAACTTTTAATTGGTGAGTCACGATATACTTTTTGTTTGTATATGCTTCACGAGTCGATAATAATCGGAGGGTCACAAATTAACTTTTCAAAAAACTCATTTTTACATATAATGTTATTTATATTTTTTTTTTGACAAACTAAAATTATTTATCAAACCAAATAATATAATTGCTATAAAATTATGAAGTACAACATAAAAAGAGAAAGCTCATACTAGATGATATAAATATATTAAACAAAGTTAATAAAATGACAAAAATAAAACTATTAGGTCCTTAATCATAGATACTAAGAGAGAGAGGCGTATGAACTATTAATAAGATAATAAACTAGATAAAAGAAAAACAATATAATAAGATAATAGTGGGCCTTTTAATCTTACAATACTAATAAAAAAAAATGTTAAAGCTTAGGTGTCAAGCACACATTTCACCTAATTCCTAATCTCTCATCTCATTCATTCTAGCTATTAATGGGTCATGGATCAAAGCCATTTTATCAAATGGGTTATATCAAATGGGTTATAACATAGTGTGGATTATATTCATTATTGAATCAAATGTCATTTTCATACCTAATGTTTGACCAACTACACAACTTTAGTATATTTTCTTTTAAATTTCTTGCAAATCAACACCTGGTGTTTCCAAAATAATGCTATTTTAGTACTTTTCGTTAACCCTGTCTGTTTTTTCCATTAAGTCTACATTAAATTAATTCACAGATATTTTGATAATCACAACTGAAATAACAGACCTTATTTATCTTTATCATTTGACAAAACCCGTGTAATACACGGGTTCAAAAGCTAGTTAAATAATAATCCAGCATGCATAACTCGAAGAAATAAAAAAAAGTATATTCTGCAGTTTTCATATTTCCAATTCTCTCTCGTTTTCACACTAGTTCAACAGTGTCGCCAGACCACTTCCGCAGGTCGATACTCTCTGTAAATCCGTGATGATGTTAACCGACGGTGGGCACGGACTGGCAGCGTACGGTGGGCATGGACTGCTTGTTGAGGCATAATATACTAAAAGCGTACTCCCAAACGCGACACTCCGGCAACCGGACGGTGGGCACCGGCCCACCGTAGTGATGCCATGAATCCGCCTCTGGATACGTTTATAACTAAATGCATTATTCATAACTCAAGAAGTGCTCAAGTTTCTGATGTGGTTTCATATCAAGCTATTCATAGAAATGCATGCAATAACTTTATTTGGAGATTTCTACAAAACCATGTGTTAACTTAAGAAAACCATTCATGGAACCCTAACTTCAAATTGATAGAACATTTTTTTTTTAATTAGAGCAAATTACATGCCATCACTTGCACGGATGAGCTATGACAGTTGTAATATCTATTGTCATGATACTATCTGAACTTACACAAGATAGATCTTATCTTTACTTATGAAACACGATATAATCATAAAGGGTGTGTTAAAGCATAGAGAGGAATATAAACTATTCACCTGAGCAGCATACGTCCGTTGGAAAGGGCTTTTTTCTGCATTCAACTGCAAAAACCAATGAAAGAAATATTAAAAGGAACTTAGTAATATAAGAGTCAAGAGGATATCAGTGTAAAAAGGCAAAGCAAAAAAGGAAACATTTTCAACCAAGTCAGGTGGAACCTATAGGAACACTACAGAAATGTTTTTAAATATAAATATTAAAAACTAAATTGCAGTCTTCATGCTTCTTATCTTTCCATATAAATAAACATGATCTTTTTAATCAAACTCACCTTATCAGTCTCATCACCTAAGCCCTTCACATTAAGAACTAACTTATGTCTAGTTGAAATTTTCAATAGCTAACTCATTGCATATGACAGGTTATAATAATAACTGAAAAAGTGTAAAGTTAATTGTCCTTCTATGATAACTATAAACACCAGAACTCAAAGGATACAAACTATAGCCTCTTGATCTAGTCCTACGAACGAATTCAGTTCACAATACATAAGAATATACATATCTGTTTATGCAAAGATAATCTAAGTGACTCATACCAGATTTAGAATGCATAATAACATTGTTTAACCTATCATATTTCCTCAAGAACTCTAAATGCTACTTCAGTTTTATAGCACTATGATCTTACTCTAGGAACGATACAGTTCAAATACATGATTGAAAACATACAGTCTCGTTAAAGCAGAAATCTAAGCAGATAGAACTAGGGGTGCAAAACAAGCCGAGCCACTTGCGAGCTACTCGAGATCAAATTTATAAAAAGCTCAAGGCTTGTCAAGCCCGAGCTGAGATCAAACCTCATATAAAGCTCGTTTAGTTATCAAGCCCCAACCCGAGCCTGAGCTTGAGCCTTGTATGGAAAGATCGTTTAGGCTCGTCGAGCCTTAACAAGTCTAATGTATTCTTAAGGTTTTAACTCTTTTGGACTTATATATATTAATTTCACACTGCATGGCCAAGCTCAAGCCAAGCCTAGGCTCATTAAGGTTTTTCTCAAAATATAAAAAAAAAATGTAAAACTAATTTATAAATAATAAACGAGTCAAGCTCAAGCTTAAAAAACGACTCACGATCCGAGCTCAAGGTTTAGAAAAAAAAAGCACAAAATTAGCCAAGCTCGAGCTCTCATAAGTCAAAGTGAACCTAGTTTCGTCAATCAATCAACAACTCATGGCACGAACAATCAAATTCTCCTCAACTAATCAAATCAAAACAACCTAACTACATCAAATCAACAACGTTCAACTCCACACTACTATACACAACCTAATTCACCAAATAATCAACACAATTACACCTACTACAATCAATAATTAGCGTGCGAAGATACAGAACAAGTACGTATATATAAAATTAAATAGAAATGTATATAAATAAATCTATATATAATAAACGAGCCGACCTCAAGTTTGAAAACACAACTCAAAAGCTGAGCTCGAGCTTTAGAAAAAGAGCTCGAAACAAGCCAAGCTCAAGCCTAGTTTCGTCGATCAATCAACAACTCCCGGCATGAACATTCAAATTCTCCTCAACTAATCAAATCGAAACCACTATAAAACCCTAACTACATCAAATCAACAACGTTCAACTCTACACTACTATACACAACCTAATTCACCAAAATATCAACACAACTACACCTACTACAATCAATAACTAAACCGCAGAGATAAAAAAAACAAGAAGTACGTACATCTTTGAACTGAATTAGACCTATATCTCCGAGATAAGAAGCAGTCAAGTGCGCAGATTCAATCGGAATGATGATTTGAACTAACTGCATCGGCTCTGACCGGAATAGATCCATCGGCGGACAACAACCGCCACCGCCACCGTGATTCGCCATCGGTTGTAACTGATTATTCCGTTAAGACTTCTGTTAGGAATTATGATTGGCGTTTATGTGTTAGTGTTAGATATATTCATATATAGCTTATCAAATCATATATGCTGTTGGTAGAGCAGTCAGTCACGTTAGTCACGTTATTTTGTTTTTCTTCTCGAATTCTCCGGGATTATTATCTTTTCTTTTTTCCTTTTTTTCTCATTTCGGTCTCCGGACATAAACAGGGTTGCAAACGAGTCGAGCTGCTCGTGAGCTACTCGAAATTGGCTCGTTAAAAATATCGATCCGAGCCGAGCTTACTCGAGCCCGAGCTCGAGCCTAAAAGTAAGTTTTTTTAATAAATGAGTCCGAGCCTGAGGTTCACTTATCGAGCTCGAGCTGGCTCGCGAGCTTAAACGAGCCTGTCATTTATATTATTATTTTTAATATATATAATGTTATAAAAAAACTAAATAAAAATAACTAAATAATATATATTATTTTATACATAAAATTATAATAGAAAAATATATATATAAATAATTATAATTGTATAAAAATAATTAATAAATAGTAATCGAGCCGAGCCTAGCCGAGCTCGATCTTGAAAATCTACTCACGAGCCGAGCTCGAGCTTTGAAAACAGGACTCGAAACGAGCCGAGCTCGAGCTCAGGCTCAACTCATTTGCACCCTTAGATATAAAACCGAAACAAAGTCTAACAACGCTATTGTGTATTTGGTTGGTTATTTCCAGTGTTTTTCACTCCCTATTTATTTATTTTTTTAGTGGCCAACAAAAAGAGAATTGTTTAGGTATTTCATACGTAAATTGACAAAATCGCAACATCGGATGCACTCTTCAAAAAAAAAATGTTGTGAATGAAATAAAGTGGTGCTCAATTATGTGAAGGAGAAAAGGAATGGACGGTTCATGTGCTATTGTCTTGCTATGTAGCAACATTAATATGGCGATTCATTAATAGTAGGTATGGCATAAATGCAACCAACATGTATTTTGCTTTTGAAACTTTTAGTTTCCTCGCGCCTGAAGTTGTGTCGTTACTTAGCCGAGTTCATGGTCATGCATAGTAACGCTATGACTTTAAAATTAGCGAATGTAGTTTTTAAAAGATTGGGTTTTGCAATTCAAAACGGGATAGCGACACAGCTTGTTGCTCGCTTACCTTTAATTTTGATGTAATCATTACCTTACATCTATATTACAATAATGTTACTAAGATATTATAATTGTTTATTATGCTTATGATTATATTATGTTTCCTTAAAATGGAATTAAGATCATCTCTATGTTTATCTATATTACAATAATGTTACTAAGATATTATAATAGTTTATTATGCTTATGATTATATTATGTTTCCTTAAAAAAGAATTAAGATCATCTCTATGTTTCAATGACACTACATCTTTGTTACACTAATATTCAGTACTCGTTTACATTATTTAAAATAAAAAATAAAAAAGAAGCATATATAAAGTGCGATTACAAAAATAAAAACTGGAAGGACTTTAGTGTCTCCTTGTGTTCCTTAGTGGCCTTACCCATCTATCCTTCTTCATCCCGAATCGTTCAAGGAGCCGATCACCATAACTCGCAAATAAAAAGTTCCCAATAACAAGTCCAATTACCAAACCACTTCTGATTCCTAGTAATATCACAATCCAATCACTTATGTCACTTGGCATGATAGAAACATACTCATTGTTACTTGCTGGAATTACGGTTGATACCTTCGAATTGTCACATTCCTTGAATAATGGTTTTCCACACAATCCTGGATTTCCCAAGTAGGAATTGTTCTCATCATCATCATCATCATCATCATCGTACTCAGTATATCCTACCAATAGCAATGCTATGGTAGGGTCTGAGGAGGGTAAGATGTAGACAGCCTTACATCTATCCCATAGGGATAGAGAGGCTGCTTCCGGTGAGACCTAGGAATTGTTCTCAAATGTATTGAATTGTTTCCCTTGTGGTATACGCCCATCAAGGTAGTTGAACGATACATTTAAAATAGCTAGGAAGCCAAGTTGTAACAATTGCTGAGGGATTTGTCCTGATAGCTCATTTTGGGAGACGTCTAAAGATTCAAGATTGTTCAAGTTTCCAAAAGATGGCAAGATATGGCCACTAAAATGGTTGTTGGAAATATTGAGAAACTCAAGCCCATGAAGATCTTGGAGAGATTGTGGGATTCGCCCTTCAAAGTTGTTGCATGAGAGATCGATCGTTGTGAATATGTTTAGAATTTTCTCATACTCTCTTTTGACACCTTTGTTTGTTAATTCACAGAGTATGGAAAATCAAAAAACCCAAATGAACCAAATGGAAACTGGGATCCCATAGAATATGATTCACCATGGTAAACAGATTTCATTGCATTCCATGTTTGGAACGACCTATCATGCAATTGGCCACTAAAATTGTTATTGGAAATGTCTATGATACGCAACTTGAGAAATTGTGAGTTAATATTCGAGAGACCTTCAATGGCACCATAAAATTTATTGGACCTCAAAATGAGCACTTGAAGCTTAGGAAGACTTCCCAACCAAAGCGGAAAAACATCTTCAAAAGAGTTATCAGCAAGAGAGAGAAACTCTAAATTGGTACAGTTAGCCAAAGATTTTGACACCGGACCAGTAAATCGATTTTCACTCAAATCAATCTTCTTCAACAGGCTTCCATGTGCACAAGTATTCATCATTGGCCCATGAAAATTATTTCTTTTCATATCTAAAACTGACAGCATACTGCTGAAGTTGTCAAAACATGGAGGAAGGGTTCCGGTCATCTTGTTAGAAGACAGATATAACACTCGAAGAGGTTTCACTTCACATAACAATGGCGGTATTTCTCCTGTTAAGTTATTGTTTGAGACATCATAGATGAGTATGGTCTTTGGAGGAATTGGAAGCTGCCCTTGTAGCTTATTATTTGGCACGTCAAAAATTTCCAAACGATTCCATGGGAGAAAACTATGATAGTGATTAAAGCCGGTGATGAAGTTGTTTTTAAGGACAATCCTCCGCAATGTTTCACGACTATTATTCCAAATCCAATCTGGTACGAGGCCTTCAATTTCATTGTCATAAAGAAGTAAGCTTGACAAATTCATTTGGAATCGCAAAAAAGTAGGGAATTCCTTCAAGTTGCATGATGACAGTCCTAGATATTTCAATTCCGGTAACGTTTCATTGGTATAGTTGCTACTGGTTATGAATGACAAGCTATTACCACCTATACTCAAAAGTTTGAGTTTGTTTAGTCCTAAAAACGAGTATATGCTCACCATGCCGCTAAAATTGTTATAACCTATGGCAAGATATTCGAGACTTTTGAAGTTTAGAAATGAGCTTGAAATTTCTCCTTGCAATTGGTTTATTCTAAAACTTATATATCTTAGTTGGGTGAGGTTCATAAACGAAGATGGGATATGACCAAAGATAAAATTTTCCCCAATTGAGACAAAACTAAGTTGAGTTAGATTCGCAAGATAAGGTAGGATTTCATCGTGTATGTTCATACGATCAAGATTCAACGAGTTAAGCGTAGTTAGTTTGTTAATCCAATCATACGCACACCCTTTCTCAAAATTGTTATGACCAAGTCCTAAAATAGTGAGTTTCGAAGGACTTGCCAATGAAGGAACTGGTCCGGTGAACTCATTTTCAAAAAGATTCAGAAAAGTTAGTTGCGTTAAGTTAGTGAGTGAACCTGGTAGACGCCCTGAGAAATGACAACTTTTAAGGGACAAGATCTCTAGATGGTTCAGGTTGCCTATGGATTCGGGTATAATACCGATAAAACCTGTGAAAGACAGATTTAGATGCTCAAGTAAGGTATTGTTATGAAACTCAGGCAAGGAACCAGTGAGGTTGCTATTGTTTCCCATGCTAAGATGTTTCAACTTCGGCAAGTGAAATATTACGGAAGGAAAATCATCTTGGAGTTGACAATCTACGAGCTCCATAGACCTCAAGGAAGAAAAATTGGCCAAGAAACGAGGTACGGAAGAACTAAGGTCCACCCCAGAGAGATGGAGGATTTCGAGTCTAGTCATGTTTTGCAACAAATATTATAAGCCGAGAGTTTCAAGCCTTAGGGGATTCCATGAAAGATCTAACGAAGAGAGTTGTCAAAAGTGAGATTTCATTTGGGATTTGGCCCTTAAATCCAGAATAAGAGAGATCGAGGCTTCTTAATTGCGTTAGACGGCCAATCTCAGGTGGGATTTGAGATTCAACAAAGTTGTTCATGGAGAGGTTGAGTACCTGAAGATGAACAAGCTTGAACAAGGTACTACTAGAGTTAACAACTCCATTAAGAGATCTTCCGCTCCATTCTAGCCCGAGCACATGGCCCTTATTGCTACACACCACACCTTCAAACAAACAACAATTTGAACCAGAACCAATATCACTATTTTGATGAAGAATAGTTTGCTTAAATTCAAACAAAGCTAAACACGCTTCATCATGGCTTAATAATGATGCATTGCATGTGAGAATGACTAGTAAGTATACAAGGTAGAAGGTTTGCAAGATGATGGAAGCCATGAAGAGAAGTAGTGTAATTTTATTGAGTATACATATGCATATGTATATATACATGTAATAATAATGTGGAGGCGGCTTTCTCCCTCATTCAAAGTTCTAATACATTCTCTTTCGACATAACTATCACTAGTTGTGATACACATTTTTTCCAAACTTTATTTTGTTTTTTTTTGGAATGACCGACTAAGTAACGCCAGGTACTTCGTACGCGGCTTCCATTGGCTGCCGGCCACGAGTCCGGACGGACGGAGCCCCTAGCGGTCCACCTATTGAGGGATTCCCAGGATAAAACCCGACCACCACGCCTGCCAAATGGCACGACAGCGAGGAGCCGGTAAAACCGGGTGAGATCAGGACTCGAACCCTGGCCTCATCCCTCATATCTCCCAAACTTTATTTTGTTAGTAAGTTGTTTAAATATTTGATTGTTAGAAAAATTTTATTTAAACTCCCCATAACAAGTCAAATGGTATATTTTTTTAAGCAGAAATAACAACTTCAGTTGGCATGCTCTAATAATATGTATTATGGTTAACTAGGATATAGCCCGTGTAATATACGGGTGAGCAAAAAGAATTAAATTTAATAATATGTGGAATAGCATACCTTATGACTTCATAAATAATAAATAATGATAAATAAAATTTTATAATTCATAAATATCTAAAACCTCATTTAATACAACATTTAAAGTTATATTTGTAGTTGAATGACATGTGAAAATATGGTTTTTGTTTTAATAGTATAGGTAGGCTAGGTTAGGTTCTAATACCTGTGTACAATACAGGTTTAACAAATTTAATTTTACAAGTCCAAAACATTCGAAATATCAATAATTCTGCTTTTCAAAAATGTATAAGTCAACATATATTAACTAACTTATTGTTATTACTCAAACAGAAATAATTAATACTCTAAAAATGTAACAATATTAACTTATTGATACCGAAGCAGAAATAACAACTTCAACCGTAAAATTTTGCTTTTAAATTACACATTTGACGTGCTCTAATAATCTGTTTAATTGTGTAATTTTTGATATGTTATTATTTTATTTTTATTATGTTATAACAAAAGTACAAGTACTCTAATTACATATCTAATTATCTATATCTATACAATATCTACCGACACACGTTACAATTTTATGGGTTCAACCTACTTTTTCTCGGCTTATTTCGTTTTAAATTTCACCCTTCATTCTTTTATATAGTATATAAATTTACAATTTGAAGATTAGAGAGTTTACAAAGAGAATTGATTTTCATCTTTCTCTTGAGCACATAGGTATGTCTTTTCATATTTAAGATTATTACTTTATTACTTCAAGTAATTAGTTATACGTAATATCTTATATTAAGTATCGTTTTATAATTCCTAAATCTTCATTACTAACTATTTATTTATTTTTATTTAACTCATGGAATATACGGGATTTTAACCGTGTGTATATATAACAAATATTATGATAATTTATAATAGAAATAATATTGCTATCAACTTAAATTTGCCTGTGTTTTTTCGTCATATCACCATCCAGTATGAATAATAATTAGTGTCTAATGGGCCAATAGTTATATAGTGTCCACAAGAAAATGTGAACACAAGAGACATAATATAACTGGTCCAAGATGAGAGGAAAAGAAGCTGGTTGCGTGTAAAACGCTTCCAACATATAAAGGTATGTATAATGGACGGCAAAACTTGGCGACAAGGGGTGAAAAGTTGGAGGAACACCGCCCCTCTGGCGATAAGAGGGGTGACAAGTTTTTGTCGCCCGATGTGTTTTGGATTTAATACTATTATATTAGAATGTGATATATATATTGTTGAGGGTTATCCTAAAAACAAATTATCAAAACCGACATAGTTTTCTAGAATTATTCTTTCACCATGGGTTGTAATGTCGCATATCAAAAATCTATTGGTTCTTACTATTTATAGGAAATTTCTTATTTTTATTTGACCCATTTTTCTATATATATATATATACGGGAGATTTCAAATGAGAACCACTTTGAGTTTTAATAACTCGAAAGAACTCAATGTAATAATTTTTTTTTGTTGAACTTTTTTTTACATATGTGTGACGGACGTAAATTAGTGTAATCACTTACATCTTTATTCTCTCCGCTACTTTAATTTTTTAATCAGATTTAATCTCAACCACATAATCTAATCTATTTAATTAAATGTGTGGCCAAGAATAGAGTTCTTAAGTTTAAAACTCAAAAAAGTTCTCAAAATATCCCTCCCATATATATATATATATATATATATATATATATATATATATAGGATTTGGATCAAATACAAATAAAATTAACGTGCTAAACGTGAGAATCAAGTAGAGTAATTATATATACAAGTAGAGTAATTATGTAATTACACCATAGAGTAATTACGTAATTACTCTATGGTGTAATTACATAATTACTCTACTTGATTCTCATGTTTAGCACACTAATTTCATTTGTACGTTAACCCTCCCCTATATATATATGTGGGTTGAGTTATTCTATAAAGACCAACAAAAATGAGAAGTGTGAGAAGCCATAACTAATTGACTTGTGTCAAGTGGGTACCAAAGGGAAAATTGCATAAAAGTAACGTTGCATATTTTATCTCTTCACATGTAAGTCACATGTCAATTCCCCCATTATTTTAAAACGTTTATAGCCTTTTCATATGATTTTTTTTAAACAAAAAAATCACCATAATAACAAGCGTTTTTTATCTTTAATATGAGTATGACTTTGTTATATAAAAATTAAAACAAAAATTACGTCATTGTGTCTTTTTGTTTGTCACTATGTCTTTCTGCTTGTCATTGTGTATTCTCGTCATTGTGTCTTTCAAATCATCATTGTGTTTTTTTAAATGTCAATAATACCAATAACACGTAAATATAATCATAAAATAACAACAAATTATCTAATGCATAAAACACAATGATGAATACATATAACGCAATAACCTGAAACGTAAAACACGATGATGAATACATATAGCACAATGATCTGCAACGTAAAACACAATGGTGAATACATATAACACAATGACCTAAAGCATAAATGTGACATTTGAGCCAAAATAAGGTACACCTCAGTACGTATTTACCGATTAAGCAAATAAACGCCTTTTACGTAACAAATGAACGATTAACCGAACGGGTCGGGTTATGTCCCAGATATCTCGGGGGGCCATTTATAAGTGATATACGATCTATACAAGCTGAAATATTAGAAATATGGCCTTAGTTTGATAGCAAACAAGTTAAACGAAAACATGCTCGTTTAACCACCCGCTATAGATTTAAACGCGAAAGATAGTTACAAACCAAGCATTGTATCATCCGTTAAGCCGAAAAAGACTTACCAAACACTTATTTGAAATGTTTTAAGCGATCCGTGGAAATATTTTTGATTTTTACAAACATATAGTATGTTTTTATAATTTTACACAAAACTAGCCGAAAAACACTCGTTTTCGCGTTGTTTAACGCACCCGATAAGTTTTTCGCGCCAAAAACCGAACCCGAACTAAATTTGGACCGGGCTTTTCATATTTGGGCTTGAGAAATCAGAAACTTGAGCCAAAATGGGCCCAAGGTGGGCCCATGATGGTCCGATCGCAATCAGCAGCCCCCCCCCCCTTATTTTTCTTTCACATTTAAACTAGATTCAAGCCATTTCCAACACCAACTCTTGAAAATTCTGGACATAAACTTTACTTCAGCCAGAAAACTTCCAAAACCCTAAGGTAAGACCTTAAATAAGTAGCTTTTACACTTGTTTAAACTTGTTTAATACCATAAAAACATGTCTTGGTTACTAAAAATCATTCCTAACCGTGTAAAAATCCTAAAAATGATCCATAAACATGTTTTGATCATACACATGGTAAGGAACCTGTTTTGATAGTTTTTTTGGCCATAAACACGGATTAAAGGGTTGAAACGACGTTTTTACGGTTCAAAAGTTCGTTTTTGTACACTAGCCGAAACCCTAACTTAAGAGCTGTTATGTTGATGAAATATTGCTTGGTTTGTGATATAGGACTTGTACCTAGCTTTCTTAGAAGCACAAGAACCTGAAAACTTGATTAAAAGGTCGGAAACGAGCCAAACCCGCTAATGTAATGCCGACACACTTGCTTACGGGCTATTTAGGTTAAGGTTGTGATGTGCATATTGTTAGGACTTGAAATTTTGCAGGGACATCAGGGATCATGTCAGTGAGTCCCTTTTCAAATTTGGTAATTTTTCGACCGTCCGAGAATATTTGGCGAATTTATTACCTAATTGGGACGTTTATTTGGGAAAAATAGCTAAAATACTTCAAAAATTATGAAATTTTTCTGGGAACTCAGATTTGATGTATTTTGATCACATATGAATTTTTGGATCATTTGAAGAAGTTTAAAGGTGTTTTGTTTATTTACGTTCGTGTGAATTTTTACAGCCGAATTTGGGCCGAAAAGAATATCGCACGAGCTTTTTACATTCTGGAATTGATACAGGTTGTTTTGGGACATGAATTGAGCATTCAGGAATTTTTGTGGATTTTTTGAAAATTGTTTGGGGTAAACGGACGATTTTCAGGCGAAATATAGCTGATAAAATGAATTTTTATAAATTAATAAATCAGTAAATAAATTCCAGAAATATTTTTATAAAAATCTACATATTTTAATTGATAAGTGGTTAAATTTTCATTTTAATGATTAACGGTTAATTAATTATGCTAATCTGAATATTAAACAAATTCAGTTTTTTATAAAAACCGGCAAGTTCGCGACTAGTGAACCTTCGGGAAAATCAAAACACCAAGAGTGATCAAAAATCATATTTTTGAACTAATTAAGTAAAAACGAACTTTTCTATGAAAAACCTGGACAATCCGAATGGATTGTGCGCGTTTTTTCTTAAATCAAACTGTATAAACGGAAATGGGCCCCGTGGCTAATCCGGGACCCCAGTATGTGATCCTTCTTTATAATTTAATCATTTTATTAACCAATACATTTACTCAAGCTTATTTTCCCATAAGTGTTTTCTGAACGCGTAAACGAGCAACTTGGCCCAGCTGAGAAATCGGGAGTCTGAGCCAAGTTCGATTTTAAGTATTAGACATTGAACAACATCACAACCTAAGCCTATTGCTACTTTCTGGGCGTTCCACCTACACCCAGATTAGTTATACAGCCCAGCTTAGTATTGAGATTATAATAATATTAAAATATTAATATTATTATAATATTGATTATAGGAACTACTGATAACGGACCGAACAAAACACGAGTTGATACAGTACGGAATATCTACAAAACCGTGAGTTTCATGACCCCACTTTTAAACTGTTTTACGAACTTTTGGGGTGAAAAGCATGTTTGCTTATATCTATATACTTATCTGAAACATGTGATGATGTGAATTATCTAAGTGCTAACACACGAAAGTCCCCACGATCACAGTGATTAACTTCGAGCTGGTGGCTTGTGAATAGTACTATTGGTTTGACAAACCCAAACGGAATCGGCCTGGTTGCCGTGTCACATAGCGCCGTTTGCACATAACCATATTTAAACAAACAGGCTATGTAGTGTTAGACATAGCTACCGGGGCATGTTGTGGGCGGAAGGGGAGCCACAGTGGTTGATTGAGCGTGGGAAATGGAGGCACGCAGCACGAACAGTCCAGGCTTCACTGTAGCTTAGCATAATTACATCACATACATCATTTACATATATACATACTCATTTTATGATTACAAGTGCTGAATTGTGAATACTCATTACTGTTTTCTTGAAACTCGTGAAACTCACCAACTCTAGTAGATGACCCGTTTTAAACTGCTTTTCAGGTGTACCTAAATCGGAGTAATTTGATGATCTATTACTTGCCTGAAGTGTGTGGTTGATGCTATGTGAATAGAGGCAAGGGAGTTAGTAGTAAGAATGTATAGTTAACGAACTAGTTTTGTTTGTATCATCAAGACCGTAAAACAATGATAGAACAAAGAAATGTAATATATTGTAAATTAGTTTGTAATGTTTCTTTATAAACAATGTGTTGATATCAGAGGTGTCTGTTACATTCCCGTTTTACGCTTTCGCATTGTGCTAGTAGGGGTGTGACAATAAAACACAATAGAAACTACATGTTACATAATGACATGAACGTAATACACAATGAACGTAATACTTTTTTTTTCTCAAATTAAGTGAACGCCACATGTCAATCCTGAACAAAAGACAATGAACGTGTTACATAATGACTAAAACACAATGATAAGTAGAAAGACAAATGATGAGCACAAAGACACAATGAAAAACAAAAAGACACAATGACGTAATCTTTGTTTTAATCTTTATCTTTAGTATGAGTATCAATTTATAACACAATGACCAGAAACTATAACACAATACATAGAAAACCCAATTTAAAAACACAATAAACAACCATTAACACAATATAAAAAACCTACTAATTTTTTTTATTTTTATATAACAATATGATACTCATATTAAAGATAAAAAACGCTTGTTATTATGGTGAAATTTTTTTAAAAAACATGAAAAACTAAGTACGTTTTAAAATCATTGAGGAATTGACATGTGCCTTGCATGTGGAAAGAGAATGTCAATAAAAGTGGGTTATTACCGTTATGTCATTCCCATCAATTTATTCAAATCTAAAACCAATGGATTAGATTATTTCTCACCATTCTCGTTTTTGTTGTCCTTTGTATTTTAAGTTTACCCATATATATATATAGGGGATGGTTCAGGCGAGAAATGATATTACTGTGAGAAATGAATATGGGCCACTAGTTTTATTTTAGGTTTTAAATGCTTAAAGATAAATGAAGAAAATATAAATGCATCTCTCTTCAATTAATATAACTAATAAACCATAATAGTTCTCTATTTAATTAATATAGCTAATCAAATCTAACTAATATATTAAAGCAACACAATTTTGTCCACATGTCCTTCATCTAAGTTTTCCACATAAGTTTCCATGTCATCAACCTTTCATAAATCTATTTTCCACATATTCACAATAAAATTTTAATCAATGTTATTGACTTTTATATTTTTGTAACTTATTAATGTAATTATGATATTAATTATTCTAATTATTGTTAGAATTATAAAACTTATTAAATTTACTAAGTTTAAATTGTTCATCATTTCTTCTTTAAAAGGCACATGCTTCGTTCAAAAATCATAACGCTCCCCATCGTTTGTAATCAGATTCTTCGCCTCATCTATAACCGGTTCTTTATGGTTTGTCGGTTTCATAATCCAAACAACATCAAACATGTTCATCGTTTGCAATTATCAGGTATGATTTATATTTGTGTGTTTAATCGATTTTTGTGAATCACAACATCAACTTTATTCACAGTTATTGGATTTAGGGTTTAACTGTATGATTTTTTATACTAAGGATTAATAGATTTGATATTTAATCTATTCCTATTAATCGATTTATGTTTTAATCTATTTAGGGTTTAAAGGTATTATTTTTTTTAAATTATCGGTTAATCGATATGATTTTTAATATGTTTTTTACTTAAAATCTAACTAATATATTAAAACAACACAATTTTATCCACATGTCCTTCCCCTAAGCTGTCCACATAAGTTTCCTTATCATCAACCTTCCATAAATCTATTTTTCACATATTCACAATAAAATTTTAATAAATGGTATTGACTTTTATATTTTTGTAACTTATTAATGTAATTATGATATTAATTATTATAATTATTGTTAGAATTATAAAACTTATTAAATTTACTAGGTTTAAATTGTTTATCGTTTCTTCTTTAAAAGGCACATGCTTCGTTCAAAAATCATAATGCTCCCCATCGTTTGTAATCAGATTCTTCGCCTCATCTATAACCGATTCTTCATGATTTACCGGTTTCATAATCCAAACAACATCCAATATGTTCATCATTTGCAATTATAAGGTATGATTTATATTTTAGTGTTTAATCGATTTTTGTGAAGAACAACAACTAATCTAACTAATATATTAAAGCAACACAATTTTGTTCACATGTCCTTCACCTAAGTTGTCCACATAGGCTTCCATGTCATCAACCTTCCATAAATCTATTTTTCACATATTCACAATAAAATTTTAATCAATGGTATTGACTTTTATTTATTTTGTAACTTATTAATGTAATTATGATATTAATTATTCTAATTATTGTTAGAATTGTAAAACTTATTAAATTTACTAGGTTTAAATTGTTCATCGTTTCTTATTTAAAAGGCACATGCTTCATTCAAAAATCATAACGCTCCCCGTCGTTTGTAACCAGATTCTTCGCCTCATCTATAACCTGTTCTTTATGGTTTGTCGGTTTCATAATCCAAACAACATCAAATATGTTCATCGTTTGCAATTATCAGGTATGATTTGTATTTTTGTGTTTAATTGATTTTTGTGAATCACAACATCAACTTTATTCACAATTATTGGATTTACGGTTTAACTACATGATTTTTTATACTAAGGATTAATAGATTTGATATTTAATCTATTCCTATTAATTGATTTATGTTTTTATCTATTTAGGGTTTAAAGGTATGATTTTTTTTTTAAATTATCAGTTAATCGATATAATTTTTAATATGTTTGTTACTTAAAATCTAACTAATATATTATAGCAACACAATTTTGTCCACATGTCCTTCACCTAAGTTGTCTACATAGGATTCCATGTCATCAACCTTCCATAAATCTATTACCCATATTCACAATAAATTTTAATCAATGGTATTGACTTTTATATTTTTGTAACTTATTAATGTAATTATGATATTAATTATTCTAATTATTGTTAGAATTAAAAAAAACTTATTAAATTTACTAGGTTTTTCATCGTTTCTTCTTAAAATGCACATGCTTCGTTCAAAAATCATAACGCTCCCCATCATTTGTATACAGATTCTTCGCCTCATCTATAACCGACATTTTTTGTTTCAAAATGTTTTTGAACGAAAACTCTATACGTGTGAAAATATAAGTTTAAACCTGGTATGTATTTGTAAGCTTAGTTTTCAAATAATATTACAAAATCTGTTACTAATGTGTTTTTTTTTCAAATATAATGGTTCATTTATGTTATATTATTCCGTATTTACTGAATTATTTATTTATAAAGTATTTTCTTTTTATGTTATAGACATAGTTTAACATCTTTTGTAATATCTATTGGTAAAAAACTTATGTCAAATATTTGTGTTCACTGAATATGTTTTTTACATTTTATATTGTTTCTTGATATATTTTCCACCCGTGTGTAACACGGGTTATTATCCTAGTTATTATAATGGGAAAATATTAAGAATTCATTTATTTCTATAACTTATTTTTTCTCTCTTGAATTTTTATCCTACACTAGTACAATTTATTCATACATTAAAATTTCTTTCATTTGAGCAATTGTAGTTCTAACTACTCAGCCTAAATACAAAAGAGGTGTCACCTTTATTAATATATTTATCAATTTACCACTCATCAAAGGAAAGTAGGATATTAAATTGTAGCAATGGATGTTCTTCAAGAACTATGTTTTTCTGTGCCACACCAGAAAAATGATTTTGATAAGTTTCAGAGGGCTTTTTGACAACATAAAAATACCATGTTAACCAATTCAATTTTGTGAATATTTTGTTTCATTTGAGCATAGTTTTACATTACATGCTTCCCATACAACATTTTGATCACCATTGAAGGAAAAATTAATATTGACATAAATATTTCAAATTTGATAAAAGTTAGAAGTATTGATAGGCATGGGGGTGGCATGTCGAAGGTGTTCGCAATTTTTTCTTAAATTTTAATAGTTGAGAGAAAAATAGTTAATTTGTCAAATCCTGAACCTTTTGATTATTTCAAAAAATGCCCTTAAAAATAAACTTGAAACCCGAATCATGCTTAAAATTCTAACTTTCATATTTTTAACATTTTAAAGTCAAAACTTTGAACTCATAACAAATTTAACGATAAATCTATTTTGCATTCTCAAACTTTTAAAAATACTTAAAAGTTTCATTTTTGACCCGTAACAAATTTTGACCCAAGTGTAGTTAACTTGTACCAAACAATGTATTTACCAACTTTTAACCCGTAAAATCAAATTTAACTTTCACAAAAAGACCCGAAATAATTTTCCTTTGAGAAACATGATTTGTTGTTGATTTTGGAATTCACCAAGTATTTTGAAATATATAGTAAAATAATATGTTAATATTTATATTTATAAAAATATATAGATATTATATAAATATTGTGTAAAAGGAAAAGTGAATAATTATTGATTTATTACATATATTAGGGTATGTTAGTTTTGGAGGGGAAAAAATTGTGAGAATTAACCAAAACATGACAAGTGTCCCTATTTATTTTACTTTACTAGAATATAGGTATATATATATATATATATATTAATAGTATGAAGTAATGTGACATCTGCCCCGATCCGACCCGACCCAGGTACCCGTTTCTCTGACCCGATCTCTTTCTGTTATGATTTAATATTTATTTATACTTATATTTTACTCTTAATAATAATAATATATTTTCCTTCCAGCCTCTTTTTCTCTCTTTCTTTCCGCCGTCCCGTCCCTCTTCTTCTGTTTCTTTCCGCCTTCTTTTCTCTTGTCGCCGTCCCGCCCTTAAGCCTTTAACTCCTTGTCCTTTGTTCCTTCCCGCCTAAGGTTGTCTGCGCAGCTCCTCGCGCCAGACTCCTTACAAGGAAACCTGCGTGAAGACCACCTGTTACTGCGATACGCGAGACGAACTGTCCCCGCAGCGCGCTAAGGATTTTAGTTCTTCCCGCGGCGCGCTATGGATACCGTTCTTCCCGCGACGCGCTAAGGAATATAGTTCTTCTCGCGACGCGCGTGGAATTGAAGTTCTTCCTGCGGCGCGCTTAGAAATGTAGTTCTTCCCGCGACGCGTTAAGGTTGGTTCTGTCTGCCTTCGCGCTCGCGCGCTCCAGCCTTCTCGCGCTAACCCCCTTTGAGTCTTTTCTTCTGTTTAATCCAGCTGTTTACTTTTGTGTTGTCGTATATTCTGTGCTGTTGACCTGACCTATCTTATGTCTGAAAAGCCACTTTTGGCGCAGCATGCGCACCAACCCCCATTGGTTGACAGAAAAAGTGACTGACATTATCTTTTGAGATCTGCTTTTCCATGCTTTGACCAATACCTTTATCTGACCCTCCCATGCCTGTTTACTGTTCCCTGTCAGCTTTCTCTTGTCCCCTGCAGCTGCCATATCTTTTGATATCTTTTGCTTTTGGAATCTTTTACTTTTTGGAGATCTTTTCCCCTTTTCTAGGGATTGTGTTCCCTAGGGTTTCCCTATAAATAATAATATTATTTTTCCTAACACATCACACACAAACACTTAAATTAACCTCCTCCTTGCTTTCTCTGCCGTCTTCCTCTCTGCCTCCGTCTTCCTCCCTGTTCTGCCCTGCTTTTCCGGTAATATATATTATATATAATAATTTACTTATTAATTATGCTAACTTGTAATCAACACTAAAAACAAATCATTAAAACAATAATCTTATTTATAGGTTAACTTGTGCTTGTTTAAAGTTGGTTTTTGCTTTATCTTACACCGCATCGTTTATCAAGTGAGTAATCTCGTACCTAATCCCTTTTTGCTTTTAACGTTTTGGGATGTTCATGTGTTCATACAAACTTAGAGTCTTAAACTGTTTATGAACTTTAGTCGCGCAGTATCCCATGTGTTGAGGACGTAGACTTGGCTGTTTATTTGTATGTGTGGATCATTAGTCTTGTCGGTCTATTCCGCAGTTCTCATGGTACCATTAGATGAACACGGGAGAACTATCGTTTATGATTTTCTCTTTTGTTTACACTTGCACAGTCTTTCTTGTTTGTGAGCTCAATTGTGAGCACTGGCAGTTTATGAATCTTAGAGTTGGTCCCGATCGGATTGCACCCTTGTTGAAAACCAGACATACACATGTTGCGCGCAGATTTATTGTTATCTATGTATTGTATTAAACTTGATTTCTCACCAACACGCAAGTGTTTGACGTTTATTTTAACACATGTTCAGGTTTGCAGTAGCTGTTTTTGGAGCTCGAGGACACGTAGGAAGTTTTCTTTATTTTGGACCTAGATTAAAATGTATCAAGATAAGTTATTGCTGTTCGAATATTATGATTTATAATATATTGATTTATGATGATTTATGTTATCTTGTGTTTACTTTGCGCGTGCGCGAATGAATATATTTATTAAATATTGACACCCAATAGTGTCACGAGTAATGAAACAATATGTGGCGCCCCGATGTATAATCCGCCTTTGGTCGGGGTGTTACAAGTAATTCGTGTTAAAAGTAAAAACATGGATAACCATTAAGAGAGAGACTCAGACACATAATCTATTTAGGGATCACTAGGCAGCTCTGAAATCTAAGTATACTGCCCATAAAGCCTTCAAATCACTTAGGCACATTATCATATACAACCTTAAAATATGCTTATGCACCTTTGTAGGTTATAAACGCATATTTAGAGCATCATCAATAGATAGATTTTTAGAAGGTGTTCTTGAATGCCAATAAGGCAAATGGCCCACCAAAATATAATATCTCTCTTATATTATCTTTTCTTTTTCCTACATGTCCCCTCACATATACATTCTTGGAGATTCTTCACCAAGAATTTTACCTCATCTTCTCTCATCCACCTCATTGTTTTGATAAAAAATAAACAACGATTTCGTAACCAAATTAGTAATCGGGACTTGGTGCTTGTATGAAATGAACGTAAAAGTGCTTGAACACGAGGATTTGTTGCGAGGAAAAAACCCGTTATCCTTAGGATAACAAGCAAAAAACCCCGGGCCGTGAAAACTATCACCACCGATTTATTAATAATAAAGGTGATTACAATTGTGGAGCTCAAACTTGATCGTGATTATAGAGAATGCGAGTACTAGTAAGTTCTCAAGTGCTAGAGTGTGTGTTTGATCATTTGTTTAGAGCTCTATTTATAATAAACAAAGTCTAACAACTAATGCCTATAATTTAGGAAACTATTAGACTAAATCTAATTAGCCGTTAATCTCTCAATCAACACGTTTCCTTTTATGCCACGATCTATCAATTGAAAGTGCGAGTCTTTGGGTGATCAAGCAACGGTCTTTGACCTGGTATACATGGAAAGTAGCAAATTTCGTGTTAGTTATATAATGTAATTAGGATACCAGTTACCTTAGAGGATGCCGCATCCTGGATTCGTTCTGAATATAATATTTGCTGAGGATACTGAAAATACATGCCCTAACACTCATCATCTCTCTCCTCTAACTAATCATCTCTCTCTTTCAAGAATCTCCAAAAACTCTCTATTGGAGATGGTCTTATGCACATTTGGAGTCTAGGCACAGTGCCCTAGAATTGGTAACAAATTTTGAGTTTTCAGTACCGGTACCGGTATTTCTTGAATTTTGCTTTCAATACCGGTTCCGAACATAACATTTCGGCACCGGGACCAAGAATTTGGAAAAATCGGTACCGATATTTTCAATATCGGTACCAGTATTTTCATTACTGGAGATATCGGCACTAGTATTTTCATTACCGGCACCCACTCGTCCCTATAGTGCCCCATATCTTATACACACTTAATCAAGTTGAACCAAGTCTATGGTCTCCTTTTTTTCATCCTCTTCCTTTTGAACAAAGATCCCATATCCTTAAACTAGTGAACTAATTCTAGGGTTTATAAACAAAATTTATTAACTGTATTTCTCGTTCGATTTAATTGTATATCCGAACGCTAAACTATTTACGGGTACTATAAGCGTTATTGGTGGTGATATCGAAAAGAGTTCCTAACTTGCAACTTAAAGTTGAGATCCCAAACTTAGTGCCCTGTTATGTTGTTTTGGTTTGCAAATCACAAGGATGTTCTTTAAGTTATGCAACTTATGAATCATAAATCAAATTGTTATTAACCTAAGTTATGCAACTTTATGTAATTTTAAAAGTGTTAATGGAAATTAAAGCCTCACATATCTTTCACTTATTCATGTAACTATAGGTGCACAAAATACCCGGTTCCGGACCCGACCCAGTGTACCCAATTTAAAATCGGTTCCTATCTGTGCCCGACCTGCGGGTACAGACCGTATTGGGTTTCTCCCCAGACATGTACCCGGAATCGGATCTGACCGGGACCACCGGAATCGGTTCCCCCTTTACCTAGTCAAAACCCAACCCGACCCTACCCGAAACCCGAAAAAAATCCCGTAAAACCCGGTCAAATACCCGACTATGCCAGGAACCGGTTCCTACCTAACCGGGTTTTGACTTTTGTTGACCATGCCCCAAACCGGTTCCTATCCGGTTCCGGTTCCTAAATATACCCAGTTTGTGCACCTCTACTTGTAAGTATATAACTATGTAAGTGGACCGGAGTATTTGGGCCTGAAGGTGCTGTCAGAGTGCTAGTAGGCAGCCTGACAAAAGTTGGGTCGGCATTTTAGAGGGAATAAACCTAATGGGCCATATACTAGGCAACAAGCTTAAAACTGTCAGGGGAAATGGGCCATAAATAATAATAATAATAATAATCTAATTATAAATTATTACATGAATCTTTTTTTATGAAATTGCCCCTTTTTATTTATAAGCTATCAGAAAACATATCAAATAACATCGCATATTATTAATATGATCATAAAAATAGTTTTAAGCCATGACCAGATGGTCTAGTAATCAGTTGATATTGGATTCAAATCCGTACAAATGTTTGAAGAGTTTGTTTTTATGTGTTTTTTTGTTATTTTATGTAGTTACTAAACTTAACGACATATAATATAAGTCATAATTAGTTTGAAGGTTGTAAAAGTCGCTAGACAGATTCTAAACAGCTTACTGCTGAGTTGGTGTACTCTGAGAGAACTCGGAAATGTTAAATATAAAGAAAATTAGCTTTTGGATATTATATATATGTCAAATATCATAAGTTTACTAATATGTAACAAAATATACGTGAATATCAATATAAATGAGAAATATATTTTTAAATAATAAATTATTGTAAAAATTGCTAATCATTAATTTAAAAAATGATATTTGTTTTTTAATAATATAAAATACGAATTGTATTTTATTTTTTTAAGTCAAAATCAGTCCAAGTTCACCGCTAGATGTGATTATGGCTGAGGTTAATCATATTTGATTGATTCTTATTAACTAGACGGAGTTAAAGAAACTCGTCTTGACGGTATACCTTGTAGCGCGTACTCGGCCTTATAAACATACTTTTACAACGGTTAGTTCTGTAATTATCCAAACTTTTACATAATAATATAAGGCATTACAAATTTTTGGGACATGAAATATATAGTAGTAGTCATCACAATTTCAATGAAAAAAGATGAGCCATGATTAAAAAAATATGTATAATAATAAACAAATTCCAATGGTTTCCACTTTCTAGTACAGAAGTAGGGTCCATGATCTTCACTTTTTGATCCAAAACTTTCTGGCCCATGTGGATTAAGTTTTCAAAATTTTAATTTATCCTCTTCTTAACACAATTCTTAGATTCTCTTTGTCCCCTCACTATTCAAAAAAGAAAGTGAAAAAAATAGATAAAATGAATTTATATATGAATAATCATTGGTTCATTGGTGCAATTACTAGTTTAGATAAACTTTTTAATTCACTTAATTATTTATTTTATACAATGTTTCTTTTATGGCTTTTGTTGGGAACAAGATTCAAACTTGAGACCCATGCAATAGAAACATAGGGTACAACCCGTTTGACTACCGGCTAAGCGTGTTTAGTAGGTTAAATGTGTATGGATAATACTTTCTTCCCAAACAAAGTTTAGTCACTGGAAGCTATTTTTCAAAGAAGAAACTTAGCTTAAAACTGAAATCACCTTCAAATCGACATACAAACTAAATTATATCGAATACCGTATAATTACACTCAGAAACCCAAAATATTCCGGTGGCCCTACTAATTCCGACCTAAAAAAATAATTAGTGTCCCGATCTGGTGAAAGTTCCCTCCTGACAGGCAAAAAATTTCAAAATATTGTGAAGTCGGTAAAGAAAACTTTTGATCCAATACCACTAACACCGGCTCAACGTCTTTTGTTGTGTATCTATGTATAAATGTAGGGGCGTAAACCAACTGAGATGAGTTCATCAACTTGAGTTTAGTTTCTAAGCTCGAGCTTGTGAGTAATTTTTGTCTCGTTTATTTAATAAGCATTATTATTTATGGTGTATAAATGTATATCTATCAATTAAAAGGGGACTGTAAGGAATTTCTTAGAAAGCATGAAGGAAAACATTAATATGTGAGGGGCTAATGACCTAATAATCCAAAACATGCCTTTAATGCAAAATCTAAATAATAATAATAATACAAGATTTCTCTATCCAACTTGTATTTTTAAATAAAGTAACAATAAAAAAAATAATTGAATGTATTAATTAATACAGGGAAACCAAAAGGGCAAAAGGCAAATACTTTTGCCAAACAAATTAATTAGCTTCTATTTTAATAAGAATGAAAAGCATACTCTTTTTTCTCTCACACTAATTAAATGAAGGAAACAAGTTGCATCAGAAAATGTCAATAAAATTGTGTTATGTAAGTTCAACTATTGAAAACCAGCACGATAATAACAGACCAATTGTAACGTGACATCCGTGACTCTGTGGGGGCGGAGGCGCGATATGGAGTGGTTTGTGAAAGGGGGAGAAGAGAGAACGGACAGGAGCCCGTGAAAAGGAGTATAGAGAAACTTTATTGGAATAGAAATAGATAGCGGGTTACGTCCTATGAGGCATATCAACTCATGAATAACTTTATCATGATATTACAAGTAATAATAAGTTAAACACATTAGTCACTCTACTTGCAACCGCTTAAAAAAAACATTAAAATATTATAGAGTGTGAACAGCGTTTCTTCATATTTACTCATCAACAAAAATTTATCTACCTACTTCACTCATAAGTCACAACCACTTACAACTACTCTATATAATATACAAAATCCACTCATAATAATATAGAGGACCTGGGTAGATACATAAAATGTGGATCCAACACGTTACCTGGTTTTGCTGTGAAAACCAAAAGTGACAATAATAAGTCTAGTAATAATAATAATAATAATAATAAGTATAATAATAATAAGTCATAGTCCACTCGAGGGTACGTTTATTCATAACCATCTATTTATGTGACATTTTTCATTTTTGGCATGTAAAATGATATTAAAATGCTTGGTGTACAATATGAGTGTTTCTATAATTTGATAGACTTATTATTATGTGGAGGATATAAAAATCTAAGAGTATGATTTGAACATTTACATGTGGATTTTTTAAATGAGAGTTGATTTGTTATAATGTTGATATACTACACTAAATTTGATTTTATGAGTCGGTCAGTCGTGAACTCGTTGGGTTTGTAATGATGTACGTTTGAGCATATGTTTTCACGATAAGTTATTACTATGCGCTATTGAAGTTTTTGAAGAAGCATTGTCTGTTATATTTGTTAAAGTTGTTTAGCTTTTAGTAGTATTGTACCAAGCTCATTCATAAGAATTTAAATTTTCACCATGTAGATGCACAATCAATCAGTTAAATCAGACACCGCTTCAGTTAGGTGTGACAATATTCAAACATATTCTTAGTTTTTAAAGAAGAGCGTTAGTCGGTCATATATTTAATGATTTGAACGATCAACCCCACTCGTATATCTAACTATAGCAACAATGGTGATTGTGTTATTCGTCATCCTTGACTAAAAGTTCATTGACGGTATGCCATCACCATTGACTAAGGCAAAGACAGCTGGCAAATATATAGCGTGGAATGCGTCATGAGCGTTGAGTTGGCCTTTAATGACGTTCTTGCCGCTAAATGCACTGAAAGAAGGATTTGCGTTACAAAAGGATCACCCATGAACTTTATTCAGTTGTGTCATAGATAAAGCTAGAGATATAGCATTATAGCTAGAAGTTAGCATTCAATAGAATCAAAACGGGCTACAAACCAACTAGGAACAATTTATGACCTCCAAGATTCGTTTCCAAAACCCGAGCCTAATTACTTTAAAAGACTACTCCGTCTTAAATGATTTAAAATATCAAATAATATTATTCGATCTAAGTAGTTCTTGTTCAAATATGGCTTAAACTTTAAACAACATTTTATTAAACTTTAAATGTGACATAACTTGCATATTATAAAACCATGCTTTAGCATTTAATAAAAGGCTACATATAACAAAGTTAACTCAAGACATGCTAAAACCAGACTATATAATATGCAAGAGCATCATAAATACAAAGTTAAATCTATATATGCTTTCATTCATATTTATATAACTTACTTAAAAGAATAACAAATCACACACCCACTAATCATACTCCTAAATTTACACTCATGTTCATCACATTACTCGAACATTTACCACCTTAAGAATGAGATACACAAATCTTGACAAGGGTGTGTATGAAGCCGAAAATATCAATCTGAAACCGAAAAGACCGTAATAACCGAATCGAAACAAAAAACCAATCGTTTATTTTTATGTTTTCGTAAAAATTGAACTTTCGGTTCAGCTTTTGTTTCGAGTGCTACTAAAATTGAAAACTCCGAACCAAACTTATATATATTTATGTTTTATTTTAAGTTGTAAGTAATTTATAATAATTTAATTTGGTATATAGTTTAACCTAAATATTTTATCCCAAATGTACAACAATCAATTAGTTATTAACTAACAATAAATTTAAGTCCCAATATCATTGTTAAGTTTTCCCAACCTTTTTTCCCTGCCCAACATTTTCAAGCCCTGATAGCAAAACCCAATTTTCAAACGGTTTTCAAAAAACCAACATTTTAGTTTTTTGTTAGGTTTTAGCCCAAAAACCGAACCGACTTATACACACCTGGCTAGATGTGCACAAACCAGGTATTTTGTAGGAACCAAAATTGAGTAGGAGTCGGTTCAGGTATGGTCAATAAAATTCAAAACCGGGTCAAGTAGGAACAGGTTCCGGGTATAGTCGGGTATTTGACCGGGTGAGGTCGGGTTGGGTTTTGACCAGGTACAAGTGAAACTGGTTCCGGGTACATGTCCGAGAAGAAACCCAATACCAGGTCTTACCCGTGAAACAGATACAGATAAAAACTGATTCCAGGGGGTATTTTGTGCACCTCTACACCTTGCTAATAGTCCTTTTGGATACATATTTATGAATTTAAAACCCCCATCTCCCCCACCACTTGATCCATGTTGCCACTTTATTTTTGTCCCAAAATCCATACAAACTCACAAAAGTGTTAAAAAAACCAGCTAATTACCTCCGTCCCACCACACCCCATTGCCATATTTCACATTCCATATATACACATACTCAACTAACTCTTATATAATCATATCATAGGTGCCATCACATCTTTTAATTCCTCAAACCATATATATATACTTCACAATTCACATCACTTCCTCCTCCTAATAATAATAATAATAATAATAATAATAATAATGAAGATCCAATGTGATGTTTGTCAGAAATCTGAGGCTGTTGTTTACTGCACCGCGGACGAAGCATCGCTGTGCTCGGCTTGTGACCATTGTGTTCACCATGCGAATAAGCTTGCGAATAAACATCTTCGTTTCTCGCTTATTCATCTGTCGGTTAAAGACTCGCCTCGCTGCGATATTTGTCAGGTATTGTAAAGGTTTTATATAAGCAGAATTCATAATTCTGCGCATGTACCAATAAATTCGGCACGGTATTCTGTACCCACTTTTTTTAGAAACTTGGCATAAGTATTTTCAGTATTGGTATCGGTAACGATACCATAAATTCGGTACCCACTTTTTAAGAAATTTTGTATCGTTACGGTACCGTCTCATCCCATAAGTCAGTAATGGTTTTAAGAAGATTGACTTATGTCAGATTAACCGATAAACTAATCCGAAATCGTAAAAAGCCGAAAAAACTGCTTTGAACCCGTAAAAAAGCCGAAAAAACAGATATGAAACCACAAAAGAACGATCCAAAGCCGTTATCTTTTGTGAAAACCAAAATTTCGGTTCAGTTTCGGTTTTGCGTGCAACTAAAAAACGAATCGAACCAAACTAATAGATTTTATTTTTATTTTTTTTTATTTTGAATTTAAAGTAATTTATAACAATTTAATTTATAGTTTGACCCAAATGCATAATAATCATTTAACCAACAAAACAATGTCTACCCAAATTCATTATTTTTGGCTAACTTCTTTTTTCGGCTCAAAACTTTTCAGCCCAAATTACAAAACCCAAAAACTCGAAACTGAACAGTTTCAAAAACTCAAGATTCACACTTCGGCTTTTGGTTCGGTTTTAGACCAAAACATCTGATTTGATATTTTTGAATAATAATCATCAGGAAAGAAGAGCATTTCTGTTTTGCAAAGAAGACCGCGCGATATTATGCAGAGAATGCGACATTCCCATTCACCAAGTGAACGAACACACCGAGAAACACACTCGGTTACTCCTCTCGGGTGTTAAGTTATCAGCATCAGTATCGTGCTACGACGAGTCTGTTCACCAGACTCCGTCTTGTTCTAATTCGAACGGGTCTGTTGAAAGCACAAGAGCTTTCAACAGCTCGTTCGATCAAGGAAACGGTTCGGTTAACGAACCATTTTCTGGTTATAGTGTTGGCCAAGGAGAATGTGTTTCAGTGGAGTATTTAAATGAAACGTTACCTGGATGGCATGTTGATCAATTTCTTGATTATGGTTATGGTAAGTGTTTTTAAAATTTTTATAACTTCCAATTATAATTTATAGCTGCACAAACCGGTTTAAAACTTAAAACCGGTTTGGGTTGAAACCGGTTCGGTTTGGTCAACAAACGTCAACACCGGTTTATGATCGGTTTTGGTTCGGGTTGAAACCGGTTTCTTGACCAAGTTACAATCGGTTCCATTTGGGTTTTGATCTGTTTCGGTTCGGGTTGAAACCGGTTTCTTGACCAAGTACGGTTTTTTGCCCGGTTATGGTTTGGTTAACCGGTTTTGGGAGATAAAATTACAAGCTAGTTCCAAACGTACGGTTTCAATCGGTTCCAAACAGGTTCTACATAATCAGTTTTAAACCGGTTTATTCGCCCGCCTCTACTTTCAATATACATAAGCAAATAGACAATGTTTTCTAATTATTATATATAACATATATAAATATTTATTATATTTAGTTGTGTAGGACATGATCATGAAAGAAGTAATTCTGTGTGACAAGCAGAAGCTTGTATTGTGACCTGGGTGGCTCCGGTCATCTATATATTTTTGCTCAGTAGTATAAATTTATGCGTTTTTGTTCGAAAATTTTTCTATTTAGTGTATATTTACTCATTTTCGTCCTAAAATTGTGAGCCCGGTCACCCTGGTTTATAAAAAATTTTATACGTTTAAAGTCCGGCCATCCCGCCGTTTTCGTCCCAAACTTCGTCACTCCTTCTTGAGAGAACTATAAAACTTCATATCAAACATGTGCAAATGGTGCAGTATATCATGCTACACGTATGGTACTAGTACTATATATACGTGTAGTATGATATACTACGTATGTATGTAGTATAGAGCTTTTAGTTTCCGTGCGAAAAAGAGTTCTCATATAATCCCTTCCCTTAGTTGTGTCGTACCAAAACTTTGTAATTAAATAATTAATTATTTAAATATTTAGCAACTCTCTATTTTAGAACGTTAAAAGGTAAAATCACAAATATTTCTTTTTAGGTATATTTATACAACAATTTTATGCCAGACAAGATTTAATATTTCTGTTTATAAATACATGTAATATTTCATTGATCTACTTTATAATTATGAATTTTCATAAATATCTTGTACAAAATCTTACCCACTTTAACTCATAAAAATTTCAGATTTTTTATATAGGTTCATGAACATGGAACAGATATTATATTTTTATAATAATACTTTCAAAAGGGTGTAAATATATGATAATATCTATCAACTCAACAACCTCATTATGGTTGAATACTATTATTTTACTTACTAACCAACAAAATAATTACATATGCCTCTTAGTCATTATATATTGTAATTAATTTTTAAAAAAATAATAGTGTTTATTATTTAATGCATGTTTTTATAACATATCTTGTTTCCTATAAATGAACAGGTTTATGACAAGCATGTTGCTACTTATGGCATATGATCCTGACAGCCATTGGTCACTACTCACTAAGACAAGGGCATTTGTGTAAACTCACCATCAAGAATATGTTTGTCAGGATATCATGAATGAGGTCAACTGTTTGATGTTTTTGATGATGCAAGAAAAACCATGAAACATCATGTTAATTATAGAATCCAACTTTTGCCCTTCTGGTTTTGTTTATGGGGTATCCCTCTTAATTGCTTTTGATAATATCCTTTTTGTTGGTTTGTTCTTGTTCCATTAAGGAATAAATGAATATATATTACTATAATAGATTATAGAATATGTTTTTATATATTTGTAACAAGTGATACTTGAAAACTTAATGACTTAAATATTACTAAATATACAGCTTGGTATTGCTAGGCTAAAGACCTAACTATGAAACGCTAAAAAATAACATTGAATTTTTTGTTAACTTGAATATACGAGTATATTTCGACTATCTGAATATGTGTTAAAGCATTTACATATCGATGATACTAAAAACACCTTTTCCTAAAAAAATAGTGAAAAATTAATCTTGAATTTCAAATCAAATAGTTGTAGTAATAGATTATAGAATATGTTTTTAAGGATAGCAAAATTACACACATCACAATTTTTATACATTTGAAACAAGTGATACTTATAAACTTAATGACTTAAATATTACTACATATACATCTTGGTATTGCTAGGCTAAAGACCTAACTATGAAACGCTAAAAAATAACTTCGAATTTTTTGTTAACTTGAATATACGAGTATATTTCGGCTGTTTAAACACGTGTTAAATGTGTTAAAGCATTTACATGTCGATATACAAACAACACCTTTTCCTACAAAATTGTGAAAAATAAATCTTGAATTACAAAATCAATCAAATTATTGTAGTAGGTAATTCAAAGATCTATAGCAAATAAACTCCATTTGCTTTTATTTGTTGTTACCATAGTTTAATCACTACTTTATGTATGTTGGTGGTAGTTACAACTTACAACTATCATTATTAGTGCCTTATTTGTGGTGGTTGTTTCGATTCCCTTAACTATATTTTATCTTATTTTTTATTACTATAGCAGAAAATGATTTTTGAAGCATGGATTCAGAGGGAGTAGCCTCTTTATTTCATGTAGTGTAAGAAATGTTTACCCGCATCCCACGTCCGCACTCTTTTAAGACCATACTGATCGCTTTGTGGTAAGTGAGATTTTATTAGATACGTTTATATTTTGTTTAGCTAGTTATAATAGTGGAAACAAAACTGTGAGCTTTGACAAACAACCATTGAACAAGATAATGCTTGAAAGTGTTTCTTGCATTGCAAGATTTATGTGGTATTATATCATAGTATCATATAGTACAACATTATCATGCAAATGTAACAAAGATGAGACATACAAAGTGGAATACTACATTTAATAAGATATAGAAATAACTAAGCTTTCAATAAGTATTGAGTTGTAATAATTATGTTTGAAACTTGCACACAAAAATAAAAATTAAAAATTAAAAAAATAGAGTTAACCTAAATATAGTTAAAATAAATAGATTAAACACTAAAAAGTTCGCTACTTTAGGTGAAGGAGGTGCTTCCCGAAGTACCCAAACTACCCGATTGGAAAGAATTAATTGATAGGTTAGACCTCATTTTACCTGAATTTACCTAAAAGTACATGATTCATAAGAGACGGTGTTCTCAAACTACCATATTCACTTTTCCGCACAAAATTTAAGATTTTTTGGCAAAAATTTCAAGAACTTTTACCCGATTTCTTTTCTCAATTCAAATACTTTATACATATGGGGCGGTTTTACTAAACTATCCGATTCACTTACCCGAAGGTAGTTGATATTTAGAAAATCTACATCAAAACTTAATGTAGCTATATAAAGAGCAATGTCAAACATAAATTAGTATCGAAAGTATCAAGAAAGCAGCCATTTTAATCTGTGTTATACTTCTATGGTCGTTACCGAACACTTTTACACATATAGGCTATGACCATTAATTACATATGTAATAACACAATCGCCAGGCCCGGCCCAAGGGAAGGGTGAGAAAGGCGACGGACCTGGGGCCTACTCTCTGAGAGGACGATAATTGTTAAAAAATAAAATTAATATTTTATATATAGTTTTGTTGTAACATAAAAACATACAAAATAACTCTTTGGTTGAATGGAAAGTTTCCTGGACTATGGAAACAAATGTCATGAGTTCAATTCCAAGTATTAATATTCCTTTTCTATTACATAATTGAAAAATCGATTATAGAGGCCCATTTTTTAACTTGTCCCAGGTCCCAAAATTTTAAGGGGTTCTCGAAGACGATCTTGACGATCGTGTATAATAACTTTTAGTCAAGTATATATTTTTATGTTCGATAATCACGGCTGTCTTTAGAGCCAGCTAAATGAAGATAGGGCTTTAGACCCCCACTTCCTAGCCCCCCAATTTCCACAACAATTTTAATAATTATACATTTTAATTTGGAATTCGGATTAATTTGTGTGATTTGAGCAGCGTTTAAGCTGAAGTAGGCTTGAGAAGTTGTCAGCAACTGCGTTACTTCTGTATTTTGGAAAAAATAATTACAACATCTTGATTTATTTGAAGTAAAAACAGGATAATTCTTTTACAAGGTTCCGTTTTTAAACATCGTTTTAGATCTCTAAAGAGGTTGAGCCGACTCGGTCGATAATGGTACAAAAATACATGTCACTTAGAAACAAAATTTTATACTTTTAAATTTATGAATGTGGATCAATTTTGGCATCCTAAAGATCACTTTAAAGTAGATATATTCACACAACTAAATAATTTCTTTTAATAATAATAAATCAAAAGTCAAAAGGAGGACAAACCAAAAGATACTACAAAATCTAATGGCTCATGCCATCCAATGAGAGAAGATGGATATGAAGTTTATCTTTTTCATACTTTTAGTTAGAATGGTCCCTCAAATTAAAAACAAGGATATTGTGAAGTATGGGTTCTTACTTTTTTAGAACTTTGAAGAAGGAAGATATTTGAACTTTTAAGTATATTATATTATTTTTTTAGTTTTAATAGTTATTGATTGTTTAATATTTAATCAAACTTGAATGTATGTATGTATTTCTATCAAATATAAAAATACAACTTCAATGCCATGTACATATTCTATAATTTATATGCTATCTTCTTTTATTGTCAGGATTCTCCTGTTCATTAAAAAAAATATTATACATTCAAAATCAGCATACATCATAAGTGTCTGCTATATCAAAAGGCATTGGAGGAAATTACAATATGATTATATTTATATGCATGCATTGGATATTAGTAAAATTTATGATTACGCAGAAGAAGAAGAAGAAGAAGAAGCAGAAGAAGAAGAAGAAGAAGCAGAAGAAGAAGAAGCAGAAGAAGAAGAAGCAGAAGCAGAAGAAGAAGAAGAAGAAGAAGCAGAAGCAGAAGCAGAAGCAGAAGCAGAAGAAGAAGCAGAAGCAGAAGCAGAAGCAGAAGAAGAAGAAGAAGAAGAAGCAGAAGCAGAAGAAGAAGAAGAAGAAGAAGAAGAAGAAGAAGCAGAAGAAGAAGAAGAAGCAGAAGAAGAAGCAGAAGAAGAAGAAGAAGAAGCAGAAGAAGAAGCAGAAGAAGAAGAAGAAGAAGAAGAAGAAGAAGAAGAAGAAGAAGCAGAAGCAGAAGCAGAAGCAGAAGCAGAAGAAGAAGAAGAAGAAGAAGCAGAAGCAGAAGCAGAAGCAGAAGCAGAAGCAGAAGAAGAAGCAGAAGAAGAAGAAGAAGCAGAAGAAGAAGAAGAAGAAGAAGAAGAAGAAGAAGAAGAAGAAGAAGCAGAAGCAGAAGCAGAAGCAGAAGCAGAAGAAGAAGAAGAAGAAGAAGAAGAAGAAGAAGAAGAAGAAGAAGAAGAAATGAATTTCAAAAATGTATTAGGTTAATGTTACAATGAGTCAAGTAAATACTTTTCATTAACAAGTTCGCTATAACTGCTAAAAGATCATTCAGATTTCATAGTGCATTCTATAATAAGATTTACTAGGTAAACAAAGAAAGAAATAGCAATTTTGTCGATTTAAAAGTAGGAAAGTTTGTCTGAGTTTTTGTATGGTGAAGGTTCAAATTAATTGAGCGACAAAAAAATTGCGTAGCTCTTTTAAGAAAATTTTCTTTTAAAATAAAAGACTAATAATTTGACGTAGAGGTGCACAAAATAATCGGTTCCGGACCCGACCGCGAACTGGTTCTTACCCGTACCCAACCCGCGTGTACGACCCTGGTATTGGGTTTCTCCCTAGACATGTACATGGAACCGGTTCCACATGTACCTGGTCAAAACTCGACCGACCCTACCCGAAACCCAAAAAATCCCGGTCAAATACCATAATATACCCCGGTTCCGGTTTCTAAAAATACCCTTTATGTGCACCTTCAATCTGACGTCTCTATACAACATTTACCCTCTTGGGCGGTTGGTTATTGACTTCTTGCCACTTTGACAGCCCATACATAGCATAAATACAAATGGTAGCATGGGCTTATGAGAAGACCAAAGATGTTTAAAAAATTAAAAGTACCTTCATACGTACATTCTTTTCAACTTATTTGTGTATCTATCTTGTTTCTATGCATATTTAATATTTTGTATTTATGGTTTGTCATTGTTAAAGTTGTGTTACCCATACATAAATGTTTTTGATAAGGATAAGTTGCACTCGTGTTGATATTATTGTTAGAAAGATAACAAGTAGGATAAAAAAACAAAATGAAGAAATCTAATATTGAAATGGGTATGGGAAAAAAAATACATATTAAAATAAATAAATTTTGCATTTTGATATGCTAAACTTGAGTGGGCATTTTCTTAACAGCTTATTTTTTTTCATTTAGGACTTGAGAACACAATTTAAAAAGACAGAGTCTTATCCAACACCTTGATACCATTAGGCTAAAAGCTCTTTAGTGGGGCTATATGATTGATCTTACAAATATGTCGAATGCATAACAAATGCGACGACTTTCTATAAATTTTATATAACGGAAGTATTTATTTATTTTTTTAATGCGTTAACCTGCCTGGTAGGTCCCCTTAGAGAAGCTCCTACATCAACGCTCCTTACCTGAGTTCGAATTCTCTTATAGGGGTAGTCTTCCTGGTTAGTGGCATATACTCGGGGCCTCCCTAGGAGGAACCCCCCACTAACCACTCGAGGTAGCTCGTGATGGCATACAAAGGAAGTAATCAACGTACTGGTGACTAAGTTGATGGTTGAGTACTATTCAGCGGCCAGATCGGGTGTACCAACAAATTAAACGGTTTCTAAAAATTAATTCACTAATTCCTTTACTAGAGGTGCACAAAAAAGCCGGTTCCGGACCCAACCCGGTGGTCCCTACCCAGAACCGAACCGACCCTACCCGCGGGTATGGACCGGGCTTTGGGTTTACTACCAGAATTGTACCCAAAACCGGAACCGACCCGGTGGACCCGGGGCCCGGTCAAAACCCGACCAACCCTACCCGAAACCCGAAAAAAACCCGGTGAAACCGGTCAAATACCCGACTATACCCAGAACCGGTTCCTGCCTGGACCCGGTTTTGACTTTGTTGACTATACCCGAAACCAGTTCCTACTCAGTTTCGGTTCCTGAGAATACCTGGTTTGTGCACCTCTATCCTTTACTACTTCAGACTTCATATTTTATCAACATTACAAATTCATACCAAAAGATAAATTAGTGATGTAATTTGGTTTTTAAACAAGTTCGACCAGTGTACCAGTAAGACCTCCAGTTCGATAACATGTATAGTTATAAAAACATTGCAGATAAACAGATAAATCTCTTTAACACTATAAAACAACTTGTATTATGTTAGGTATTATTTTCAGTGTTTACAAGGTTTCTAAGACACTATAGCTTTTCAACAGCAGCTAGTAGTTTACATACACAACATAACCAATCAAAGAATGACACCTACTATGGAACACAAAATATAAACCAGCAGGTGGATGATATCTCTGCAATCCATACAAAACAAATTATTAACACATAATATTAATACGCAAATCACTATATTTTTTTCAAAATAGGAAAAGTCAAAATTATATGAAATAATTGTTTTGAGATATAATGTTACTTTGTCTTAAATATTTGGCTGGTAACATGGTAAGTTTGACCTCAAGATCAGCTCGCTATAAGCTCGAATCGAATAGAGCTTATATTAGAGTTCACTTGATAAACGAGCTTAAGCCGATCTTGACTGGGCTCGGGATCTTAAACTGGCTTAACTGAGCTATTTTTCTATAACATAATAGTTACTGCTATATAACTATATATAAAAAATATATCAAACACAAATTATTAAATAATTTATATTATGCTAAATATAAAGATTTTATAATAAGTATATATATAAATAATCAGAAATGTACATAAATAAAATAAATAAATAAATAATAACTAATAAATGATCCAAACCCGAATTGCATGAAAAACTACTTCCAAAAATGGAGTCATAAATTACAAAATTTCCCATTTTATCCTTCAAAACTTTTATTAGTCAATTAGTATCTTAAACACGGTGAGGCCTTAAGGGCAAAAATGGCACTATGTTAACTAAAGCATGTAAAATGCAGGCATCTTAAACTGTGTTTTTGTTGGACACTTAATTTGGCACAGGAGTGGTAAAAACCGTAATTTTACGGAAAAGCACATGAAAAATGATCAAAACTATTCCAGAAACAAGAACTTTGATATACCTTCATTTTAATAGGAGGCACTTTGCAAACATCAAGAGGTGAAAGCGTATATTCTATCAGTTATCTTTGTCCGACAAATTGGACACTCAGAGCACGCAATCGAGCAAGATTTACACACTGCAAGACAGATTATAAGATATAATATAAGACGATTTGTTCAACTTTAATAGATGGCAAAAATAACGTTTATATAAAACAAAATGATTTGAAGCAACTCACAACTAAAATGGCGGCAAGGAAGAAGCATTGTTGTGGTCGGTGATTCAAAACATACTTTACAAACATGAGAATTTGCATCACTTTGACTGTTGTAAATAAGCTCTTTCTCTTTCATTTCTTGCAGTCGAGCCTGGATGCCACATTGATTAATTATGAACGATAAAAAAACATATTTAAAATTATACGTATGTGAAAAAAGTTCAGGGTAATGCAATATACGGATTTTGGTGTTAGTTTTTTACACGATTGATTCCCAAAAACTATAAAAATTCAACAAAAAAGTCTGCACACTTATATTTTTTATAAATACGTAAAAATGTCTTTTTTTTGCATGATTGAGTCTCTAGCCTTTATCAGAGGACCTCTTTTGTTGAGTGTCTATAAGCTTAGGGACTTTTAACACACAAAAAAGTACTCCAAGGACTTATGCATACATTTAAGGAACACCCATAGGGATTTTGAAGTTTAAACATCTAACGCTTAACCATTTAATGTGATATACTTGCCACTGGTGACCATTTAATGCATACAAATTGCATGCTTTGATAAGAACTGGCAACTAACCTAGCCATTAATAGTTAAAAACAAAGAGCACCGTGTGTTTTTTGGGGTTTGCCCTAAGTCTAAAATGATAAGGTAGAGGTGACAATTTTGACTCGCTTACTTCATATTTGGTAAATTAAGGTTTTGATTTACCTGAATGTCAGATAACAAACTATAGTAAAAAAGCGAAAAGGTCAACTTGGTCCAATAAGCCAAACGTGCAAATGTTGCCTAAAGCGTCAGTAAAGCCTAATTTTCAAATACTTAGATCATCATCAATATCGTTTTGTAATAATAACTAGCAGCTAACGTATTATATATCTATAAAAAATCTTTAAATGGGCATTAATTATCTGTTAACCCGACCCATTTCGACCCATACTAATTACTAATAAGACCTGTTTCAACCAGTGACCAAAACGTACCTTTAAACGAGCAACAAGGGGCTCTTCCTTTGGCACATCATGAACCACCTGTTGAACATCCAAAACCTGCTTTTCTTTAACCGAATTACTACCATCACCATTATTATCTAACGCCAATTCATCCACACCTTCATTTCTATCAACACGTCCTTCATTATTAACACTTGATCCATTAACCTCATTCCCTTTCTTCAACTGAGTAACCTGAACCCACATGTTCGCCAAATCATTTTCCAAAACCGCTTCTCTTTTCTTTGATTCCTCCGCCTTTTTCCTGTACTCGTTTTCTATACGTTCTTTTTCAGCCAATGCAGCCTCAAGACTTGCTTCCCTTTGCTTCATTGTGTGCAACTCTCTTCTTAATTCTTCTAAGTCAAAGTCAAACTCATCGTTGACCCGACCAGATGCTCGTCCATTTCGACTCGGTTTTGGACGGTTAGCTCCACGGGCAGCTGCCAACTCTTTTTCAAGTTTTGTGTTTTGTAGTGAGAGTTTGGTTACTTCATTGGCTAAATTCTTTAATTCAACAGCTGCAGCGGATGCTAATTCTTTTGCATAAGATGCTTCTTCAGATAGTTTTTGATTTTGTACTAATAATCCACTGTTTTCTTCTAGAATTTGAACATGCTCTAGCTTTAGTTTCTCATTTTTAACCTCCTGCTCAAAAGGTTAAAAAATGTAAATTAGCTAAGTTACAATGCCGCCTTATCTCTTTCGACTCGCAAGTACAGCAAGAAAAATGAAAAATTGTATGGTGTGAATTAGAAATGAATAACCTCACCAAATGAGTAATTTTCGGGTCCAAATTATTATTGTTGTTGTTGTTATCGTTATTATTAAATAAATAACCTCACTAAATTATTTATATTAAAATCCTGTAATTAGTATTATTGTTGTTATCAATATTATTAAATAAATAAACAAACTCACTGACTTATTTATATTATTAATGTTGGTGTCATTATGCATCAAGGCTTTACTGTAACTATGAACCTAGAAAGCAATTCGTATCACCTTGATAAAGCGTGGCAGTCATACATGTAAAACAAAAACTAACTTGAAAGCAAACGAGTCAAACAGATCAAAAGAAGCCCAAATAGTATTTTTAATGCAACGACAAAAAAAAAAGATAATTGTTAAAATAATAGTACTTCTTAAATCGTATTTGACACGAGTTGTTTCATAAGTGAACAAAAAGGATTTTGCGACAGTCTTAGTTGTACCAAAATTACCATTTTGACACTCAAATTATTCTTGATGAAAACAAAACTTATGTAATCGTATATTTCTATATGACACTTTAATATTGTTAAAAATGGGCAAAAAGAGTTTCAGATCAACCCGGCCTGTACAACAAGTATCCGTTACGTCAGTTTTCCAACATTTTAACCCCCCCCCCCAAAACATCCACACATGTATACACAAATATACAATGCAAACTACTAGCCACACTTAGTTTTATAACAATCACCTGCTTTTGAATTTTCTTTCTTAGTTCATCAATGTATTTTTCAGATCCATGATGTCGAGATGATGACAGGGCTTTCTCATTCTGTGCTGCCGCCAACTGTTGTTCAAGCACTGTAATTCTATCTAGCAGCTCTTTGTTTTCAGAACACTGTAATTTGAACAAAGAGTCAAAATAATAAAAAGATGTGTAAAAAGAAAAAAGTGTATAATTTAAGAACCAATTTTAGCAACTCCATGAACCAAATGTAACAACTCCATGAACCAAATGTAATGAAATGAAATAGTTACATTAACCATTTACAATCCATATATACCTTGTTCTGCAATTGTTCCTGGAGAATTCGATTGTCTGCTGTCTTGATCTGCGGATATAAAAATTGGATTAAATGCTAAATTTCAGATAATACATTTAAAACATAATAAAGAGTGAAATGCAGTTTTCGTCCCTGTGGTTTGTCCAAATCTGCGGTTTTGGTCCAATAGTTTCAAATTTGCGATTTTCGTCCCTGTGGTTTATTTCACTTGCAATTAAACCATCCCGTTAAGTCTGGTTGTTAAATCCATCAGCGTGCCCTTCACGTGAGGGGCAGTTTTGCCCTTTTGTCCCCAAATACACCTCAGCCCCTCACGTGACGGGGCTTGCAAATTAGGACTGGGGTTTATTTGGGGAGAAAAGGGACAAAACTGCCCCTCATGTGAGGGACACGCTGATGGGTTTAACCAGACTTAACGGAGTTAATGAATTCGGGTTTAATTGAAAGTGAAATGAAACAACAGGGACGAAAATGGTAAATTTGAAATCACTGGACTAAAACCGCAGATTTAGACAAACCACAGGAACGAAAACAGCAGTTTACTCCATAATATATATATGTTTTCAGTTGAAAAGAAAACTATGGAAAACTAACCTCAAGCTCGAAGCCCTTTTCATCGCATTGTGTCATCAGTCTCATCATTGTCTATTTACGGGAAAAAAACACCAAAAAGACATACGTAATAAACTTGCAAGTGAATAGATAAAAACTAAAATAAGATACTACCTGTTGCATATCAGCCAATGATGTATTAGAAATTGAATCTTCATTGCTTTCAATAATCTGTTTCTCTAAGACCCTCGTTTGCCTTCTTTTTTCTTCAATTTCTTGTTCCAAATTTTCTATCTGTTGAAAGATATATGTATTTATAATTAGCATTGAATTCTTACATCTGTCCCATCATAATAAAAGTTTAATATGCTCTTTCAAAAACCATAGTTCTTCAATCATAAGGCCCATATATTGTAGAAACGTTTGCATAACTTGAATGTAAAAGCATGCTAAATATATATGTAAAACAAGAATTACTTGTGCTTTTGAGCTCTCAGGATCGTTTGCAGACTGCTCTACTAAACGTTTCAATGTACTTGAACTGAATGCTATCTCTCCTGCAAGCATTTTAACTTGCTCCACTAGAAGGTCCATCTGATCCATCGAGATTACACCCTATAGTCAAACAGATTGTTTGTAAGAAAGCTGGCATTAAGGTCTATAGATGCTATAAGCTGCCAAATTTGCAGTCAATATGTAGAAATTAAAATGATAATTCCAGATGAAGTAAATTTGAAGAAAATATGCCTTCCTTTTGGTGTAGTCTTTTGGTGAGACATAATTCATTTTTCCATTTCAGCATTTCACCAATATTTGGTGCAACAACATTCATTACACCAAATTTTCTAAATTCAATTTTAACCCTTTTAGCTAAGACGGTTTTTTATAAAAGATAATCCGTATGCCTAAAAATATGACGCATTGGTAAATGCTCAACATAAAAAGATTACTTTATACTAAATATTATCAGAACAATATCATTTAGATCTTTAAAATGAACCTAGTAATGTGAATTTTAATTCTTTTAGTTTGCATTTTTAAACTCTACTGATAAGTTTAATAACTAATTAATGTCAAAAAATTAAATAAAAATTATAAAGGTACATAAATGTATTAAGCTATTTTTGCGGTTAATTAGTTTAAATTCTTAAAAACATCTCACTTCAAATAAAATGCATACTTTCTTAGAATAGTATTTATTTAATTTTCAAAAACAGATTTAATTAAAATGAATTACAATGTAAACATAAGTGTTAAAAGAGTTGGTTTATATATTTGGTGCAGATATGGAGTGAAATAAAAATGGTGTAAAACTGATGTCTTTTTTACAACGCTTTTTTACAATTTCCCAGTTGAAATTCTTCTATCTATGAAGGTGTTATTTAGAATCATCCAAAAAGGGTATTAAAACATACTGTTGGTTGTTTTGCACCACCACCAGAGCCATTAATTAGGTCACCCGCTTGAGTTGATTCTGTGATAGTGCTACCTGCTGCTGATAAATTGCTGGAGTTTCTTCTGTGTTTGGGTTCATAAGACATTTCTGATGGAGTGCCGCTTGGATTCTCACTTTGCAATAGAATAGGTCCGTTCTGAAACATACGCATATAAAGAAAAAAAAGATCAAGCTCGAGCCTTATACAAGAAAATGCAAACAAACAGCAACTGAAAATTCAGAACTGAGACATAAATCAAGAGGTTACAATTTTAAATCATTCACCTAGAAATGAGTTGGTTTCAAAAGCTAGTTAAAAATGAAACGAGCGAGGTGGTCCAAAATATCCAAACTCTCACAACCTCTTAAACTGCTTTATTGAATATATGCACGCATACATAAATGTAGTAGATATATATGTGACTGCTTTAATAATAACGTTTAATATATTAGTATTTATCGAATTAAAAAATACGGGGGCATAAATTGTCTGCAGATCAACCTGACATGGTTTGACCCGTTACCCGGCCCACATAATCTGCCCCTTTTTGCGGCGTCTACATATATCCATATGGGAACACAAATGGGAAAAAGAAGTTTCGAAATTTGCATAAAACCAGCTAAAACACAACCACCTTGAGATGTAAGACAAATATACAGAAACATGCTTGGTCATTATTTTAAGAAGAGTATTTGTAACCATATTTAATACTTAATTATTTATAGAAATAAAAAATAAAAGGCCAAAGTGTTTGAAACCCAACCCTGCCTGTTGCCCTGTTCTGACCCCTGAACCTGTTAACCAAAACCCACACAGCCTGTCAATTTCTAACCGTTGCATAAGTCCATGAAAACTCAGTTGGAACAGAGTTCAGAAATTTGCATAAAACTAGGTTTCACCTTGAGATGTTACACCAGCAAGACAAATAACCAGAATTCCAGATAATAAAGTTCTAAAAACCATAAGATTTATAAAAGGAGTGGCTTAATAGAACTTAGTGAAACTATGTAACTTACATTATCTTCGTTGGCAGAGAAACTCCTTTGATGAGCAGCTACATCTGTTAATCCGGGAATTGTATTTTTTGAGGAAACAAGTATTAGCTTTGTGAGCTTTTGAATTCTACTCATTAGAGCTGCCTTAGCTTCTTCCTCTTCCTCCAACCGTGATTGCATCTTTACTTGTCCTTCTTCTAACTATCAAAAGTATAGCATTAATAAATATAAATATATTGTTGAATTTGAAATTGACTGCTAAAAGTGAAAAGAGAAATCAGACCAAAAACATGCCAGAATATCATAAAATGAAAATAAAAACACTCGCTAGTTTTTCTACAACAGATCGTTGCCTTTTGATAGGTTGTTACAGCTTACAAGGACATTCTCTTTCAAATTTGTAAGGGCATTACTGTCATTCGTCATGTTTATTTTTCCCGAATTGGTATAAACGAAACTGGATACACACTCGGGATAAATTTGTAAGGGTGTTACTGCCATCTGTTATGCTTCTTGATAGATCGATACAAGGACAATTTTGTATTTTAAAGGTTCGTAAGGGCATACGATAAACAAAACTGGATGCATGCTTGTATGTAGTAGTTTCAATATATGTGTGGCCTTACTGAAAAACTTGAATACATGTGTGGCCTCAACATACCTTTTGTTTTAAGCTCATTATCTCCTCAGGATTAACACCTACAAGCATCCCACTTCTTAGCTGATCAAGCTCTTGTTTGAGAACTGATATTTCTCTTTGATACTTCTTAATTAGAGACTTCTCATCAATAATCTGAATGATGAATGTTTCAATAGTATATAACAGCTAGCTTAGTATTTCAGTTTTTATAATTTCTGCAAAGGTAAAAAATACTAGTTTCGTAACAGACCTTGTTCTGAGAAGCATAGATTTCAACTCGCTTCGCCCTACTTGCAAATTTCAGAGTGTTGTGTGTCTCCTCCATGTTACTAGAAGCTGGAGTTATAGTGCAGATGAGCTGATAAGAGCAATAAGTAAAACCAAAAAACATTAAAAAAATGCAAGTGATTTATCAGATACCCATTTATACAACTAAACATTTGCCACGTGTATTCCAATTTGTTTTTACTCACCGAAACATGTCCATGGCCACTCAGTGAAGATTGTAGTAAGCGGGTAAGCTTGGAATCTCTGTATGGAACATGAGATGCCTTGCCCTCACTAAGCTTTCCAATTACCTGCAAGTCCAATTGAAACAAATGTCCCAACAAAAGATCACATGACTAGATATCAATGTCAAAAAAATGAAGTAAAAATATCAGTCTAAAGACAAAATAAGATAATATCATGACATTTAGAAGCTGCTGGTGTCCCAAAACTATAACAACAATGAACATGCAAGAAATCACACATTTCAGGATGGCATTAGCTACATACATAAACTGAAAGTACCTAAATACCTAATGACATTCATATACAATTAAAAAGGCAGGTAAAAACATATATGAGTTGGTATGTATGCATATCAACTTTCCAGCAACATCGAAAATCTATAGTGACTTACGGTTCCAAGGGTTAAAAGACTTTTGTTTATGTAAGATCCTTCTTTCCTCCTAAGTCCAGTTGTTTCAGTTTTTGAGCTCTCTGATCCCGCGAGATCAATTAGATTCTAGTAAAAAATAAGTGAAAATGAAATAGGTAAACGATAAACTGGCTATAAACTCGTGTTAAGTATACTAAGAATCAAATGTGCATACAAGCTGCGAAAAGATCACTCCATCATACTCATCACCATGGGCACTGCTTTCAATCATCTGTCCATTATTTAAAAAATAAATTTGTAATTCGTTGTCAAAATTAACAGAGTGAATAAATTGCTAACAGAAAATTAAAACCCACGCCAACAATTAGAAACCTATAAAGCGGTACTCAACAACATAATAGAATTTAATATTCTGTTTAAATAAAACTTTGCAACATCACGGGCTTCTGCCAGTAACTTGCGAATAGAATCAAACGAAACTAAGAATAGATCATCAGGGCCTTTCATCCACTAATTCAACTTACTATTGTACAGCAGTATGTGACTTGACTAAATCCTTGCAGAATATAGATTATAGAATATAGATTATCGTTGTAATGTAGTACTTTTTGAGTAGATGGGGAAATTTCAACCTAATTATATGAAAGCAGGTTCATTTAGGCTTGTCCTTGTTCAGTTGTTTGTTGAATGAGTCAAATGGGCTGAACAAGTATATGTGCCAAAAGTCGTATTGGTATTACAAATATTCAAATGCTTATAACATCCTAAAATGATTTACTCGAATAAAACTATATTGCTACTCTAACAATATAATAACTTTAGTTATATTTAATACATATATTATTTACAAACTTTAATAAGATTGGCAAAAGGAGTTAGTGGTTCGACCCAGCCCACCTCTATTGGTGAGCTAATGGAAGCAAGTAGTAAATTAGACCAAAGAAAAGATGACATGCAGTTTCAAATCGAGAATATTACTTGTCAATACTGGAACTACTAAAAAATATAATCAGGCCTTCGAAATCAACAGAAAATGATAATATATGAGCATCTAAATGAAAACAATATAGGCAGAATAAACACAAGCCTGCACAGAGTGGAAGTGTAATAATAAGCAATGAACAAAACACGCATACCAGAGTAAATATTGTGTGACTACGGCTACTAAGAAGATTAAAATTATTTGAACCCACATGGCGGTGCTCTGCAACATAAAGTAGTGAACAGAAGATGAAGATTAGTAGATTACATAAAGTGATAAACAAAAATATGCAACACTGGAATTGTACAATTAGAATGTGAGAATCAGCAGTACCTTCGCCAGCAGCAATAAAAGAAAGAGCATGCCCAGGGGATAAAACAACTTCTTCCTTTATACCCTCAACATATGTACCCTGTGAAAGAAGAGGTAGCATGATCACAAAAATAGTCACGTAGGCATTTATATACAAAGCCTCACAGAACAAGTTGGAACAATGCTTAAAAAAATTGTTTGTGAGAGCAAGAACCTGTGCATCTTCTCGAACACGCAGATTTTGTCCGGTTGGATCAAGCAAATCATTGATCACCTGCACAAGAAGCATACGATACTAAATCTATTCAAATAAACTTCACAAAAAGCTAGTGCAAGGCTCAAGGAAAATGACGACACTGCTGGCAGTGAGAAGTAACACATTATGTGCATTTGCACTTTAATAAGTTTACAAGCAGTTGTCTATGTGATATTACTAACCTCGTTGTAGATCTCAAGATATGACACACGCAGCAAGAACTCCCTTCCTGGAGTCTGCAATGTTAATGTAAGGAGTTCATTACTCATAAACTATGCTCCGAATACATGTGTGTATATACATGCTGAACCAAAGGTATGGCATATGAAAGTATGCAATTGTCATGCCTTCAAATGTTAAAAAATAAGGTTGTGATAAACACTTACATCCTGAATAATACTGAAAACATCCTTTATAGCCAACGGAATTATTCCAGGAGAATGGTTATCACCCTGAGAAAATAATTGAGAAAGAGTTCTGAACAAAATACAGGCACGTGTATAGAAAAAAAAGAGTAACTTATAGGTTGAATAAATTGCATCAAACATAAGTAATCCTTTATGGATAGCCAGAATAGCGACATCATACTTCGTCTTCTCAAATCAAATTAGTATTTCCCTTTGTAATTTTTGTGACAGAACTGGTAATACGTACTCCACTGAGATCAACCAAACAACTAAGAATCAATCTTATCAAGAAACTATCTAATCAGCTATAACAAACAGACCAATCCCTATTCCCTATTGAATTGTTTTCTAATTGGTGCCGATAACAGCTTCTTTACGGTCAGTTGAAGATATATTAGGTAAACACTAAGCTTAACTAGTTACAAAAGCGTAAGCATACTAGATCGCCAGCAACACAATTTTTTGAGCACCTATAAGACTTTAATGTCTCCTTTACTACCCCAGATCACCTATAACCACATACTATTCACATCAAGAATAAAATCTTTCAAGGCTGTGTTCTAGTTTACCTGCCCACTTCAGATGAAATTATTCAATATGTAACTTCAGAAATCATTCAATAATAACTTCATAGGAGTAGCAACTACTCTTACATGCATTGTATGTGTCTTCCCACTGCTCGTAACACCATAAGCAAAGACAGTGCCTGCATTAGCAATCTTACATTAGCTAATACAACTCGTTTTCATGCGATTGAATTGTTTAATTTGATCTACTTTTACAGCACCGTTTACTCCTTCCATAGCAGTCTTACACCGGTCGAGCAGCTACTTCATACACTTCCTGTGTGACAGCAGATGATCCAAATACTCTATCTGTAGTGTCATATAAGGCATATTATCAATTAACACCTTGCACATCCTCATCTATTTCTTTAATTAACATAAGATAAAGCCAAATTGTGTACCAAATGCATATGAAGTGACAGGATTGTACTCGTTGTGGACATGCTTGTCTCCATCTGCATACCAAGCAATCTCATCTCCTCTCTGGTACTCTCTTTCACTAAAATGTCAATAAATCAAACAAAATGTCACCGACATTTTTCTCCAAAACCTAACCAGCTGAAAGTCAGCATTATGCACGAATCTAACACCAATTCAATTCAAATTCATTAATAAATCAACTTACCTTAAAGGCCTAAACCCTAACTAGCCCAAATCAGCAATATGCATGAACCTAAAACCAATTCATTCCAAATCCATCAATAAACCAACTTACCTTAAAAGCCTAAACCCTAACCAGCCCAAAATCAGCTTTGTGCATGAATCAATCAATCAATCAATCAAACATACCCCAGTATTTCCCACCACAAATAGCCTAGGCTATCATAAGTAGGGTCTGGGGAGGGTGGGATGTAGGCACACCTTACCTCTATCCCTAAAGATAGAGAGGTTGCTTCCGGCGAGACCCCCAACTCAAAAGTAAATAGATATACAGATACTATATATATATATATATACACACACACACAATCAACTACAGTACTATGATATTAGTCTGTTTAATTAACATTTCACTATAGGTAAGCTAAAAACACAACACACGATAGAATTTAGTAAATAATAATAAGTAGAAAATAATAATTCTAAAAGTAGGAATTAATAGTAAGAACGATAGTAATACCAACAACACCCACAACACCCACCACAATAGCAATAGCTATAGCAAAAGGGATAGTAATAATAATAGCCCGTCATTCTAAAGGTCTTTAACCTTAATTCTACGTCTCCAAGAACTCCTATCCTCAACCATGTCCTCAGAGAGGTGTAACTCTAGCAAATCACGCCTAATCCTCTCATCCCAAGTCAATTTGGGTCTACCTCTACCCCTCCTCCCCTCTATAATAAGGCTTTCCACTGATCTAACGGGAGCCGTTGTCTGTCTCCTTTTTACATGTCCAAACCATCTCAATCTGCCTTCCCTTATCTTATCTGATATAGTAGCCACCCCCAGTCTTTCCCGAAAAGCGTCGTTTCTTATTCGGTCTAACATTGTGCATGAATCTAAAAGCAATTCAATCCAATATATAAATCAACTTACCTTAACGGCCTAAACCCTAACTAGCCAAAACTCAGCATTATGTGCGAATCTAAAACCAATTAAACTCAAATTTATCTCAAAACCAGCATTATGCGTGAATCTAAAACCAATTCAAGTCAAATTCATCAACAAATACAACAAAATATCACTGACATGTTCTCAAAATCCTAAACAGCTCAGAATCAGCAATATGCGTGAATCTAGAACCAATTCAATCCAAATTTATCAATAAATCAGTTTACCTTGATGGCCTAACCCCTAACCAACTAAAAATGAGCATTATCCACGAATCTGAAACAATTCAATCCTAATTTTATCAGTAAATCAACTTAACCAATTCAATCCAAAGTCATCACTAGATAAACTTAACCTAGCTCAGAATGCATGAATCTAAATCCAATTCAACTCAAGTTCATCAATAAATCAAACACAATCAGCATTATGCATAAACCTAAAACCGATTCAACTCTCATTCATCACTAAATCAACTTAAACCAGCTCAAAATCAGCATGATACATAAATCCACAACCAATTCAACTCAAATTCATCAACAAATCAATTTACCTCAACGGTCTAAACCTAACCGTCACCGAAATACTATCTCCTCCTCCTCCGGTTCTCTGCACGATATCCACCACCTCATCCGTCGAACAAAAACCTTCCGGTGACCTGCCTCCATAACCTCCTCCTCCTCTGTAATTCATCGAATCACACCTAGCCGTAGATCTCAAACCGTAACCGTAACCGTTACCGGATGCAATGAACCGTAGAATGACGTCACGGAAGATGAACAGGATCTCGAACCTCCGTTACCGTTACCGGATGAAGCGTAGAATGACGTCACGGTGTCGATTCTCCGTAACCGTTACCGTTACCGTTACGGTTACCGAATGAAGCGTAGAATGACGTCACGGAAGATGAACAGAATCTCGAACCTCCGTTACCGTTACGGTTACCGGATGAAGCGTAGGATGACGTCACGGAAGATGAAGACGATCTCGAGCCTCCGTAACCGTTACCGGAAGCAGCGTAGGATGACGTCACGGAAGATGAACAGGATTGCAGCGGAACGAGTGAAGATGAAGAAGAATAAAAGGAGTTGATAGGTTCTGGTGATGAAATGTGGAAGCTGCCATTAAAGGTTAAAGTAAGGAATACAAAAGGTGTGAGTGATGGAGATATTTGTTTTGTTATTGTTTGTTGTCAGAGAGTTCACATGGAGATATTTATCATTTGTTAAAGTGAAGGAGGAGGTTGAGATGGTGTGTGGAGTAAGTAAGTAAGTGTGAATATAGTTATTATAATTATTGTAGAGAGAGAAACAATAACAATGTGAGTGTGACTGTGCGTGTGAGTGTGAGTGTGAGTGTGAGTGTGAGTGTGAGTGTATACGTATAGAGAGAGCGTGTGGATTTCGTGTTGGTGAAGATATTTTAAGTGAGAGAGTTGCAGAGAGTGGAGAGATGCGTTGAGGGAAGGTAGGGAGGAGAATGATGGAACGATTACTTTTTGTTAAAATAATAATATTAATAATAATAATAATAAGGTTTATTGGACCTATTGACACGTACTGGCCGATAATAATCTCTATTTATTTTATTATTATTGGCGGTCCCAAATTTAAAAAAGTTGGCTCCAATTGTCCCTCATTAAAAATAATTTAACGGCGTTATACCTTTTTCTGAATTTCAAACAAATATTTTAGGGCTTTTCATCGGAAGGAGGATACGAGTCGATTGATGTAAAACTTAGCTCGAAACGGTGATCCAGACGACTTGATTTTTGTTAATTGTAAGTTCAAAAACCCGAATTGAAACATTATTTCGTCGTTTTGGAGCACTGTTTCGAACGAAGTTTTACATCAATCGACTCGTATCCTCCTTCGATTAAAAGCCCTAAAACATTTGTTTGAAATTCGGAAAAAAATACAACGTCGTTAAGTCGTTTTTAACGGGGGGCCATTGGGGGCAACTTTTTTAAATTTGAGACCCGCCAGTAGTGATAAAATGAAAAGAGATTATTATCAGCAAATACCATTCAATTCAGATTATTAAAATCTAATAAACCTAATAATAATAATAATATTAATAATTTATATATTTGTACCATTTGATTACAAATTTGTACTTTTGGTTTTGATCTTTTATTTTTAGCCCTATACTTTTCATAATTTACATGTTTGTCACAAAACATTTTTAATCCTTTATAATAATTTATATATTTGTACCATTTGCTTACAAATTTATACTTTTGGTTTTAGTATTTTATTTTTAATTTTTTAATTCTACACTTTTCATAATTTACATGTTTGTCACATAACATTTTTCATTTTTAATACCAACACTTTTCACTTTCATTGGTCCCCAATAGTTTTCATATTTGATAACCTTTTCTGATTAATGTTTCACTCTAAATTTTGCGAGTTAACACACTGCAACGCGGGTGTGTGATTTAGTATTTTTACGTTTATTTTCAGCATTTAACAACCCATTCGCACCACGCGGGTTCTAAGTTGACTTTATTATTTTTTATGTTTTGTGTTTCGGTTTAATTTTTGCGTGTTAAACACACCGGAACGGTCGTGTGTAGTTTAACATTTTACATGTACTTTTCGTTTGTTTTAAAAGTCCCACTACAAAACGTGGGTCAACCCCCCCCCCCCCCCACACACACACACCATCTTTCAACACATGTGTTCGATAAAGCTTTTCACGTTACTTTTTTCATGGTTTTACGCCCCCACCGCAACGCGGGGAAGCTAAATGCTAGTAATATACAATTCCGAAGTTAGTCCTCATGTTTCCTAAAGGAAACAAAATTAGATATAAAGGCTTAAACTTTGTAGGTATGGGTACATTAAGGTTTTAATTTTGTAACAATGTTAGGTACTAACTTTAACTCACGTTAAAACTTAATAGAATTTGTGTTAACTCGCCGTCGTAACACTCGGGTTTACAATGCACAGGCTTCAAGCTCGGATTTTAACAACGCCCAATTTTTTCCTACCAATAAACATCATTTTAATTTTTTTTTTGTATGTTAATCTTTTTATATGTTAATTCAACAAATTTATATTTTGAATTTTATTAAGGTACATTTACTAACGTAATTAGGGTTGTTCACGTAGAGTGGAGAGATGCGTTGAGGAGAACGTTGCAACGACTTCTTTGTTATAATAATATTATATTATATTTGAAATTTTTTGTTTTTTTTCCTCACGTGTAAACCTATCATTTCGGGGTCATGTTCAAGGTCAACTCCTCGACCGTCCCGTACCCCATGATGCACATGAACCAGATGAACTACGTAATCCCCGCCCCCTATCGGGTTCGAGCATGGAATTAAAGCCTTGATTCGTTATTTCACTCAGATATCCTTTGAACCGGCCCAAGTGGGAATCCGGAATCAAACCTGCGTCTCTACATAGGGAGAACAAGCCTCTTACTTGTAACATCTCGAAAGTACCCCCATTCAAGTATTGGGCTAAAAATGACAATTCTGAAACTTTAAGGGGTTAAAATGAAAAATTTGGGTTTTTAGACCCATCGCTACTCGATGGGTGGAAAGGTTTGATCATCGCGCTATGCGATGCCATTCCCTAGGAGTTTTGAAAAAAAAGGGGGCGACGCGCTACGCGATGGTCTAGAACCAAGAGGGCATCGCGCTACGCGATACCCCATTAAGCAAACCAGGGACACGTGGCCAACCACGTGTCAACACGTGGCAGCCTCTCATGGATTGCGACGTCGCGCTACGCGATGGCCATAGGGAAAGCCCCATCGCGCTACGCGATGGTGGCTAAAACTCGCCTATAAAAGGGCAGCTACGGGTACAATCCCCATTCATCCCATTTCATTCTCATTTCACCTAGTTAGCCTAGGAGTACGTGCCAAGGTTCTCCCGACGTTCCGAAGGCTTATTTTCGCGACGAGACGAGGTTCCGAGGTTCCGTTTTCTTGAAATTCGTGCAAGTATCGAACTGTAGAACAGATAAGCAAGCAAGAGCAAAGTTTTTCCAATCAAGCTTCCATTCCACATTAGTATTAACATTACCGAGTGCGTATTAAGGTAGGGGTTCTGCCCAAATATTATTTTATTATTATATGGCTTAGACCATGGTCAGGGGTATAGCCCAAAACCTTGATCATGATTATGTTTATAATAGATTTATACATGCGAATGTTATAGTTAAAATAATGTTTCTTCATGATTAAGAAACATAGCAGATATAGTAGTTTCTTCATAACTAAAGAAATATAAGATTTTACATACCAGGGTTATAGTCAATTCAATGTTTCTTCTTGATGAAGAAACCTATCAATAGATGATTCTTCATGAAGAAGAAACTTAACTCATGATTTGTACACAAATGAAAAGACTACGGGTCGAAATATTTTATTCAAACAAATGATCAATCAAGGTTTATAGCTATCAAAACCAGACTAAAGGTCTGTAGCTGGATCAAGAGACGATCCGGGTATTTATATAAACTTATTTTATTATAGATTAATCATCATTCATTCACAAGGGTTTTCAAACGAGATCACCATATCATTCAGAAAAAGACAATCACAGTTGTTTATCTTAAACAGTCAGTCAAACATGAGATTACGTGATCTCTAATTTTTAAGGGATTACGTGATCCTTAAGTTACAAGGTAGATAATAAAAGCAACTTAGACCGAGTACACATGTGTCTGGATCCAAACATATCCGTTAACCTATCAATCAAGGCTACGTGGCCGCAGGCTAACAGACATAGCGAAAGTTCTCCAATGAGCATCAGTTATTGGAGAACCATAATTGTGGGTGTATGGCAGTGGCACAAGTTCCCAGAAATAAGAGACGTTTCTGCTGAGTTTGTTCCAAAACTATCTTGACAGTCAAATGTTTTCAGAGTCAACGATTCACCAACATATAGCTGACGTATTTTCCCCCTCATTATAGGAAAGCAAGTATAGCACAGATAGCAAGGGATAGGAGTCACTCTTGGAGATAGATGCTCGCAGATAGAGATGGCTCAGTTTTTAATAAATAAAATATTGTAAACAAGAATAAACAAAGGTTTGTAAATCAAATACTTGAATATTTATTATTCAAGAGGTTTTCAAAATAAATTAATATAATCAAAGACTTTCGCTAATAACCCGCAACTCTGATATATTTTCAAAACAGGTACCAACTACGGGTGTCACGCCTAGGCCCTAAGTCGGGGTGGACATTACCACTAGACCAAATTCTCAAGGCATTTATATGTATTAGTGTTAATGCAATAATCTTTTATTTGATATAAGTAATTTATCAACAAAAAATCATGCCTAATAAAATCTCACAAACATTAAAGCTATTGCTTATCATTTTAAGTGTTTTCACGCCTTGTCCCGCTACCTTTACGCTCTACGCCCTCCTCCTTTACTTACTCCACCCTAACGTGGATATTTTCGCGTAGGTCCGTTCCTCCATCCCCGTCGCTGCAAAAATCCGACATGACATCTACATCAGCACCTGTGACGGCGAGGCCGATAAGGCATCTACATCAGCACCTGTGACGGCGAGGCGATGCCCATAATGCACAACCTAATATGATAGATTTATGTATACCATTAGTCTAACACATTATTCATTTTCCAAAATAATACTTGGATATTTCTTAGGTCCTCTATTTCAAATTTCAAATATCTAGATACATCAATCTAATTTATAAACCAAATACATGGCTTATTTATTGACTTTGCGTATTGAAAAGGAAACAATTTAAAGAGGATTGAAGTGTATTATATAACTAGTTTTAAAAGTTTTGTCCCACAAAAGAGTTAACACTTAAACCAGAAGTCTTGTAGTATAATATCATCCCCCCACCCACCCACACACACACAAAAAAAATGCCTAAATATTTTTCACTTAAAAATCTTCCTTTTTTGTTCTTTCAAGTTTGTAAAAAAAAAGACACACACACATTACACGGTAGGTTTCAAGTTTCAAACGAGACTTAACCTTGAAGCCCGAATCGTTTCCCCCCCCCCCCCCCCCCCCAATGCATAAATATTTTTCACTTACAAAAATCTTATTTGTTCTTCAAATTTGTAAAAAAAAAAACACAAAAAAACACCTTTACACGGTAGGTTTCAAGTTTCAAACGGGACATAACCTTGAAGCCCGAATCATTTGGATCTCAACCGACAAACCAACTGATTTGATTCAATTGTTTCAAACACCCCTAATCAGAATCTAGCCATTAACCCTCTAGCAAGATATTATTGTCCCTTAATGCCAATCTAGTCATAATAGCAACATGTTATTGATTTAAAATCCATGTAAAGTTAACAAGACAAAAGAATAGGATCCCAAACACAATATTTATGAATTATGATCTTTTGATAGTCTTAGTAAGACTATGGGTATAGATCCTAGTCATGTCAGGTGTCTTGTGGGAGAGAATTTAAACATGAAAGTGACAATAATAATATTGTTTTGTAAAGGTTGCTTAAAATGAGTGGAAATAACAGTTGAAAGGTGAAGGTTAGTTACCCAATCATCCCTTATCACTTTATTGGACAACAACATTGTGTTTACCTTAAACAAATTGATACTATTATCATTATTGATGGTTTTGTTAGAATATGTGTTGTGGGGATTCATCGGCTCCGAATTCATCATCTAATATTACGTCACATTTTGCTAACTGGACGTTGACTAGGCTTCGGATAAAGTCCTTGCTCGCTTACTTGACCCTGTTATGGATAAAGCCTCTGCTCGCGAGCCATAAATAACCAAGCCTTTCCCTTCAACCTCCCTCTTAGCGGCCGTGAGTGGGATGAACCCCCCCCCCCCCCCCCCCCCGAAAGTCCCTGATCGCTAGAAGGTTTTATGGTGTTTGTGAGTGACGTGGCTGAAACCCCACGATACATAGTCTTATAGATGCATACGTATGCAAACCCCCTAAACCTACACGCAAAGTATACATATGCACACCCCCCTAAACTTACTCGTAAAATTCACTTAATGATCACTCTGTGAGACCCGAGCCCGTACCACTTTATTGGCGATAAACACCTGACATTGCTAGACGCAGTCATTGACCAGGTAGTTTTATGTTTCTATAATTTGGAGGGTATTAATAATTCTATGGAAAACTTCACACAATAGTAAACTAAGTTTATCACTAAAGTCACTCAAATTTTTATATTATTACAATCACTTAACTTTTATCAGGTGTTTTAATTAATTAATTCTTAAGATTTGCTCGAGAACGTTTAAGCTTGACTTAAGCTTCTAGTAAGTTGATTTCAAGTATTCTAGACGGCTCACCTCATTTACACGCTTGTGAATAATTAAGGATGCTTCGATCGAAAGTCTAGAAAACAATAAAAAATCATAATGAAAACCGCTAGCATAATATGCACAAGCAATGCGACAAAAAACTAATAAGACTATTCATTGCAACTACATGCCCTATTCTGTAAAACAGAACACACAATTCACATGTGAAAAACATGCAAGAACATATCTTTCCACTTTAGGAAAGTTAGCTATTCTACACAACAACAAAATTTCTAAGTTAGTTAGTCGAATCGTTTTGCCGACTTCCGGCTTGAAGCATATGTCGTTTCAACATTTCCTTAGTCTCGGCTTCTTTTCTATCGTAAAAATCGACGAAATCTTTAAAACTCGCAGACAGTCTCTGCCTTGCTGATTCGGGCTCTGGAATCTCGGGTGAGTCTTCTATGTCCAAGTCAAATCTACGGTATTGACATAACACTCTATAAAAATAAATACCAAGAGAAATGAAACATGCGATCCCACATATGAGGAATAGACCCCAAAAGCTGCTTAACGAGAGGCTACTATTGTTGGTTGTGGCAACTTGAGATGAACAAGAAGTCGCGCTTAACCATTTGTCGTGGATTCTTTCTAGTTCACCGTTTTCTGAGAGTTGGAGGATTGCGGTTGACAAATCGAGTGCTAGTGGAGAATCCCTTTGGAATGCCTGAAAATATACATAGTGATCATAAATGAACAGTTCACGACAATAAACAAACACAGTTTAGGCTTCTAAATATGAAAATTAAATAGGGTTTGAAATATTATTAGTCATAAATATTTTTAAATGATAATTTAAAGCAAATGGGTTGTGAATGAAGTAATGAGCATTCACTAAATGAATGAACAGGACATGCGTTCATGTTCACCTCGTTAAACTACATGAAAAAAAAAATGTTCATGCTTGTTCATTTATTAAATAAACAAACATAAAAGACTTCCTGCCGAACAGTTCACAAACGGTTCACTGATGGTTAAGTTCGTGTATAGCCCTAGTTGGAAGTTAACATCACAAGCAATCATATTTCAAAACAAATACTTTGAAAATGAAAATATAAAGATTTTTATATATTAGTGATGAAATCAAATGCTTTAAAAACCGTTTTTTACCTCGTATAAGATTGGGCTTAAAAAATGGTACAAGGGGTTGGGCCAG